>NW_026550761.1:0-10427 GCF_027596085.1 Anoplopoma fimbria | reverse complement strand
ACTACTACTAATACTACTACTACTACTACTACTACTACTACTACTACTACTACTACTACTACTACTACTACTACTACTACTACTACTACTACTACTACTACTACTACTACTACTACTACTACTACTACTACTACTACTACTACTACTACTACTAATACTACTACTACTACTACTAATACTACTACTACTAATACTACTAGTACTACTACTACATGATGATAATAATGATAATAATGATAGTATGATAATGATAAAGACTCCAGCAGGAGTCAGCAGTAGCGAACCTCACCAAAGACAGGAAAGAGAAAAAAACTCTACTTCATGTTTCTGTCAGCTGACAGGAAATGATGTCACTCACCCCTGCTGCTGACTGGAAATGTGTGCGTGTGTGTGTGTGTGTGTGTGTGTGTGTGTGTGTGTGTGTGTGTGTGTGTGTGTGTGTGTGTGTGTGTGTGTGTGTGTGTGTGTGTGTGTGTGTGTGTGTGTGTGTGTGTGTGTTGTGTGTGTGTGTTACCACAGTGTGTATTCTCAGCAGCAGAGTCTGCAGATGAGTGAAAGCGCTTCAAACACTCGTCCTCCTGTAACACACACACACACACACACACACACACACACACACACACACATTTTTGACATATACTTGTACTTTACTTTATACTTCTACATTTATTTCTCACTTTTAATCAAGGTTACTTAAAGACATATATGATGCAGTACTAATACTACTAATCTACCCAGTAGTATACAAAGTACCTCAAACTGTCTCTCCACATTAAAGTACTGCTTCATGTGTCATCACATCATCCTATATATGTGTCAACATGTTCATTAATGTGACACCAGCGTTCCAACAGCAGAACCACCAGAACCACCAGAACCTCAGCTGGTTCTGAGAGGAACCAAGTCCTCCGGTTCTTTAAAGTGAAGTCACTGCTTCATGTGTTAAAGCTGCATTCTCTCTGCTGTCCAGCAGGGGGCGACTCCTCTGGTTGTATAAAAGTCTATGAAAAATGACTCTACTTCTCTCTTGATTTATTCCCTCAGTAAACATTGTAAACATGAGTTTATGGTCTCAATCTCTAGTTTCAAAGTCTTCTTCAATACAGCATGATGTTCATTTAGTAAATGATGCTCCATTTAGAGTCAAACAGACCATAAAGCAGGGGGATGCTTTGAGGGCGGGGCTACACACTGATTGGTTGTTCGTAGCTCCGCCCTCTCGTGTCACTTCTGGTTGAGAAATGTTGACGGCTAAAAATCAACGACCTAACCAACCGTCGTCACCATGACAACGCCCACTTCTTGCAGTCACACGTTTAGTTTAGAAAACGTTCTGTGACGTAACTATCACCATGACAACCTGTGTGTTATTATGGGATGCATACCTTTGTACCTGTCTATCGACCTCAGGCTCTCGTCTCATTGGTGCTACTATGGCAACCCTGCAGAGAGGGCGGGGCCTGATGATGATCGTCTTTTAGGCGGCAGGGCTGGAGGACTGAGAGGAGACAGAGAGACAGACAGGATGAGAGACAGAGAGACAGGATGAGAGACAGAGAGACAGGATGAGAGACAGAGAGACAGGATGAGACAGAGAGACAGATGAGAGACAGACAGGATGAGAGACAGAGAGACAGGATGAGAGACAGAGAGACAGGATGAGAGACAGAGAGACAGGATGAGAGACAGACAGGATGAGAGACAGAGAGACAGACAGGATGAGAGACAGAGAGGATGAGAGACAGAGAGACAGGATGAGAGACAGAGAGACAGGATGAGAGACAGAGAGACAGGATGAGAGACAGAGACAGGATGAGAGACAGAGAGACAGGATGAGAGATGAGAGACAGGATGAGAGACAGGATGAGAGACAGAGAGACAGGATGAGAGACAGAGAGACAGGATGAGAGACAGACAGGATGAGAGACAGAGAGACAGGATGAGAGACAGACAGGATGAGAGACAGAGAGACAGGATGAGAGACAGAGAGACAGGATGAGAGACAGACAGGATGAGAGACAGAGAGACAGGATGAGAGACAGAGAGACAGGATGAGAGACAGAGAGACAGGATGAGAGACAGAGAGACAGGATGAGAGACAGAGAGACAGGATGAGAGATGAGAGACAGAGAGACAGGATGAGAGACAGACAGGATGAGAGACAGAGAGACAGACAGGATGAGAGACAGACAGGATGAGAGACAGAGAGACAGGATGAGAGACAGACAGGATGAGAGACAGAGAGACAGACAGGATGAGAGACAGAGAGACAGGATGAGAGACAGAGAGACAGGATGGACAGAGAGACAGACAGGATGAGAGACAGAGAGACAGGATGAGACAGGATGAGAGACAGAGAGACAGGATGAGAGACAGAGAGACAGGATGAGAGACAGATGAGATGACAGACAGGATGAGAGACAGAGAGACAGGATGAGAGACAGAGAGACAGGATGAGAGACAGACAGGATGAGAGACAGAGAGACAGGATGAGAGACAGGAGAGACAGATGAGAGACAGAGAGACAGACAGGATGAGACAGGATGAGAGACAGAGAGACAGGATGAGAGACAGAGAGACAGGATGAGAGACAGACAGGATGAGAGACAGAGAGACAGGATGAGAGACAGAGAGACAGATGAGAGACAGAGAGACAGGATGAGACAGAGAGACAGACAGAGACAGACAGGATGAGAGACAGAGAGAGACAGGATGAGAGACAGAGAGACAGGATGAGAGAGACAGGATGAGACAGAGAGACAGACAGGATGAGAGACAGAGAGACAGATTATAATATTATTATTATTATACTATCATTATTATTATTATTATATTATTATTATTATACTATTATATTGTTATATTATATTATTATTATTATTATTATATTATTATATTATTATTATTATAATATTATAATATTATTATTATTATATTATTATATCATTATATTATTATATATTATTATAATATTATAATATTATTATATTATTATTATAATATTATAATATTATATTATTATTATAATATTATAATATTGTTATTATTATTATATTATTATATCATTATATTATTATTATATAATTATTATATTATTATTATTATTATTATTATTATTATTATTATTATTATTATTATTATTATTATATTATTCTACAGCAGACTGACTCTGGGACTTCTGCTTCCTGTCCTTCAGCGAACACTGAGACAGGAAGTGCTGAGACAGGATGGGGGGAGGGTAGACATGTGATGTGTTTAGACTTCTACTTCCTGTTTCATCCACAGCTCTATTGTTGGATCCACGTATGAACTGAATATATAATACATAAGTTATGTCAAAGAAACCAGCAGAGAAATCACTCTCTATCAATATCTACATGACCATATATTACATTACATTACATTACATTACATTACATTACAGTCATGTAGCAGACGCTTTTATCCAAAGCGACTTACAGGAAGTGTATTCAACATAGGTATTCAAGAGAACTACTAGTCACCAGAAGTCATCAGTGCATCTCCTTTCTTAAACAAGCATCTTAAAGCATAAACCAGAGCAAAAGTACAGAAACAAACTGATACGAATACAATAAGAGGAAGGATCAGGTAGTACTTCTTTATCAGGTAGTACTTCTTTATCTTTATCAGGTAGTACTTCTTTATCAGGTAGTACTTTTTTCTTTATCAGTAGTACTTCTTTATCAGGTAGTACTTCTTTATCAGGTAGTACTTTATCAGGTAGTACTTCTTTATCAGGTAGTACTTTATCAGGTAGTACTTCTTTATCAGGTAGTACTTCTTTATCAGGTAGTACTTTATCAGGTAGTACTTCTTTATCAGTCTTTCTTGAAGAGGTGAGGTTAAAGATGGGCAGTGACTCTGCTGTCCTGAGGTCAGTGGGGAGTTCATTCCTCCACTGAGGGGTCAGGACAGAGAAGAAGCTGTGACCGGGTGGATCGGCTGCAGGGACCTCTGAGGATGTATTTGTCAGCATTTGTCAGCATTGATCAGTTATTGATCAGTTATTGGTCAGTTATTGATCAGTTATTGGTCAGTTATTGGTCAGTTATTGGTCAGTTATTGGTCAGTTATTGATCAGATGTGTCCTCATGCCTTCACTAACAGACGTTCGTGGTTTAGTAGAAGAAGAACTAAACGCTGTTCAAAGACACAAAGATCCTCTGAAGAGAAGAAATCAGCAGGAAGCTTAGATTTAAACAGGAACAGCTTCCTGTTTCAAGAGTTTCACAATAAAAGCAGCCTAGAACAAGCTGGAGTTAACTTTATCAAAGCTCTTCTTCAGACTTCAGAGAACCAGAAGGTTAGTCTGGAGTTAGAACTGATGGAACATCAGCTGATCTAATCACAGGTTAACCCTCTTTAATCAATCCTTACTGATCAATAATCAGACTGATTCTACATCAATCCTTACTGATCAATAATCAGACTGATTCTACATCAATACTGATCAATAATCAGACTGATTCTACATCAATCCTTACTGATCAATAATCAAACTGATTCTACATCAATCCTTACTGATCAATAATCAGACTGATTCTACATCAATCCTTACTGATCAATAATCAGACTGATTCTACATCAATACTTACTGATCAATAATCAGACTGATTCTACATCAATACTTACTGATCAATAATCAGACTGATTCTACATCAATACTGATCAATAATCAGACTGATTCTACATCAATCCTTACTGATCAATAATCAGACTGATTCTACATCAATCCTTACTGATCAATAATCAGACTGATTCTACATCAATCCTTACTGATCAATAATCAGACTGATTCTACATCAATCCTTACTGATCAATAATCAGACTGATTCTACATCAATCCTTACTGATCAATAATCAGACTGATTCTACATCAATACTGATCAATAATCAGACTGATTCTACATCAATCCTTACTGATCAATAATCAGACTGATTCTACATCAATCCTTACTGATCAATAATCAAACTGATTCTACATCAATCCTTACTGATCAATAATCAGACTGATTCTACATCAATACTGATCAATAATCAGACTGATTCTACATCAATACTGATCAATAATCAGACTGATTCTACATCAATCCTATGATCAATAATCATGAGTGATTCTACATCAATCCTTACTGATCAATAATCAGACTTTTAATGATTGTGTTTGTATCAGTTTTTTAAAGAGGATCAATATATCAGCTGTAGTGAGTGTTTGGTGATCAGACGCTGGTTCAGACTCACCTGACTCCCTGTGGGGACACCTGGGGGAGGGACACCTGGGGGAGGGACACCTGGGGGAGGTGCTCTGTGAGAGGCATGGGGGGCTTAGGAGGAGCCAAAGCTGTCTGCTCCTCCTCCTCCTTCTCAGCAGGAGCTCCTGAGCTGGTAGACGTCCTCTCTGATGTCTGCTGGTCGTCAAACCCAAATGTCTGTCCCACGGTGACCTGTGATTGGACAGGAGACAAGGGGGCGGAGTCGCCTTGTCTCTCTGCAGCCAATCGTACAAGTTCCTGACAAAAGACAGGTGATTACATCACAACGTCAACAACAACAACGACATCATCAACAACAGCACAACAACGACATCATCAACAACAGCAACAACAATGACATCATCAACAACAGCAACAACAGCAACAATGACATCATCAACAACAGCAACAACAATGACATCATCAACAACAGCAACAACAGCAACAACAACAACAATGACATCATCAACAGCAACAACATGCATGAAGTGGACATGAAGGGGACATGAAGAGGACATGAAGAGGACATGAACGGGACATGAAGAGGACATGAACAGGACATGAAGAGGACATAAACAGGACATGAAGAGGACATGAACGGGACATGAAGAGGACATGAAGAGGACATGAACGGGACATGAAGAGGACATGAAGAGGACATGAACAGGACATGAAGAGGACATGAAGAGGACATGAACGGGACATGAAGAGGACATGAAGAGGACATGAACGGGACATGAAGAGGACATGAAGAGGACATGAACGGGACATGAAGAGGACATGAAGAGGACATGAAGAGGACATGAAGAGGACATGAAGAGGACATGAACGGGACATGAAGAGGACATGAAGAGGACATGAAGAGGACATGAAGAGGACATGAGGAGGACATGAACGGGACATGAAGGGACATAAACAGGACATGAAGAGGACATGAAGGGACATGAAGAGGACATGAAGAGGACATGAACAGGACATGAAGAGGACATGAAGAGGACATGAACAGGACATGAAGAGGACATGAAGAGGACATGAACGGGACATGAAGAGGACATGAAGAGGACATGAACGGGACATGAAGAGGACATGAACGGGACATGAAGAGGACATGAAGAGGACATGAACAGGACATGAAGAGGACATGAAGAGGACATGAACGGGACATGAAGAGGACATGAAGAGGACATGAAGAGGACATGAACGGGACATGAAGAGGACATGAACGGGACATGAAGAGGACATGAAGCGAGGACATGAAGAGGACATGAAGAGGACATGAACGGGACATGAAGAGGACATGAAGAGGACATGAAGAGGACATGAACGGGACATGAAGAGGACATGAAGAGGACATGAAGAGGACATGAAGAGGACATGAAGAGGACATGAACGGGACATGAAGAGGACATGAAGAAGGAGGACATGAAGAGGACATGAAGAGGACATGAAGAGGACATGAAGAGGACATGAAGAGGACATGAAGAGGACATGAAGAGGACATGAAGAGGACATGAACGGGACATGAAGAGGACATGAACGAGGACATGGAGAGGACATGAAGTGGACATGAACGGACATGAAGGGACATGAAGAGGACATGAACGGGACATGAAGAGGACATGAAGAGGACATGAAGAGGACATGAAGTGGACATGACACATGAAGAGGACATGAAGAGGACATGAACGGGACATGAAGAGGACATGAAGAGGACATGGAGAGGACATGAACGGGACATGAAGAGGACATGAAGTGGACATGAAGAGGACATGAACGGGACATGAAGAGGACATGAACGGGACATGAAGAGGACATGAAGAGGACATGAAGAGGACATGAAGTGGACATGAACGGGACATGAAGAGGACATGAAGAGGACATGAACGGGACATGAAGAGGACATGAAGAGGACATGAACATGAAGAGACATGAACGGGACATGAAGAGGACATGAAGTGGACATGAAGAGGACATGAAGAGGACATGAAGTGGACATGAACGGGACATGAAGAGGACATGAAGAGGACATGAACGGGACATGAAGAGGACATGAAGTGGACATGAAGAGGACATGAAGAGGACATGAACAGGACATGAAGAGAACATGAAGAGGACATGAACGGGACATGAACGGGACATGAAGAGGACATGAACGGGACATGAAGAGAACATGAACGGGACATGAAGAGGACATGAACGGGACATGAAGAGGACATGAAGAGGACATGAACGGGACATGAACAGGACATGAACATGACATGAACAGGACATGAGGAGGACATGAAGAGGACATGAAGAGGACATGAAGAGGACATGAACGGGACATGAAGAGGACATGAACGGGACATGAAGAGGACATGAAGAGGAAATGAAGAGAACATGAACGGGACATGAAGAGGACATGAAGAGGACATGAAGAGGACATAAACGGGACATGAAGATGACATGAAGAGGACATGAAGAGGACATGAAGGGACATGAAGAGGACATGAACGGGACATGAAGAGGACATGAAGAGGACATGAACAGGGACATGAAGACATGAAGAGGACATGAAGAGGACATGAAGAGGACATGAACGGGACATGAAGAGGACATGAACGGGACATGAAGAGGACATGAAGAGGACATGAAGAGGACATGAACGGGACATGAAGAGACATGAACAGGACATGAACATGACATGAACAGGACATGAGGAGGACTTGAAGAGGACTTGAAGAGGACTTGATTAGGAGTCTTTCATTTGTCCTCACCTTGACCCCCGTCCAGTACGGCCCTGATCACCACGGTAACGCTTGCCATGGAGTCCTTGTTGCCATGGGCAACGCCTTGCAGCATCAACTGATCGGCCCAGCGTATCAGCTGAGCCAGAGACAGGTAGAGACGAGTGAGACAGGAAGAGACGGTCTTACTGCAGAGGAGAGACAAGGTTCAGGTCAAGAGACAAAGGGTAACTCCACTGATGTTTGGGGTCAAAGGTCAACAAGTGTCACCTACCTGTTGTGCAGGTGTGGCTCCAGCTGGACCAAAAGTCTGACCGCCTCAAGGACTCCGCCGGATGCCCCCCCCAGCAGACCACCCACCACAGACTGGTCCAGGACCAGTTTGTCAACTCCCAGTCTGTCCACCAGAGCTTTGAAGTACTGCAGAGAGCTGATGACGGCCCGCTGCTGGTCCTCCAACACACACACCGACTGACACACACACACACACACACACACACACACACACACACACACACACACACACACACACACACACACACACAGACACACACACACACACACACACACACTTCAATAATAATGAAGATTGATGAACAACATTTCCCATCAGCCCACTGATAAACGAATGAACAAACTTTATTTAAGTAGAACATTTTGCAGCAAAACATACAGTCTCAATGAGAAAGACTGTCAAGGTGCATTATGGGAAATGTAGGATCTAAGGGTCCCACAGTCAGTGCAGTGTGTGTGTGTGTGTGTGTGTGTGTGTGTGTACCTTTGGTTGAAGTGTGTGAAGTGTGTGTGTGTGTGTGTGTGTGTTTGCTGTGTGTGTGTGTGTGTGTGTGTACCTTTGGTTGCAGTGTGTGTGTGTGTGTGTGTGTGTGTGTGTGTGTGTGTGTGTGTGTGTGTGTGTGTTGTGTGTGTGTGTGTGTGTGTGTGTGTGTGTGTGTGTGTGTGTGTGTGTGTGTGTGTGTGTGTGTACCTTTGGTTGCAGTGTGTGTTTGCAGGTTCAGATCACATGGTTTGGCTCTCTGTGATAAGGTTTGTTTGGTTCGTCAGAGCGTCTGATCCTCTGTGGGTGGAGCTTGTCCTTCAGCCTCATGGTGAGAGACACAAACTGGGAGCCTGGAGAGGAAGAGGACCATCACCATCATCTTCATCATCATCACCATCATCATCACCATCATCATCATCATCATCATCACCATCAATCAATCAATAACTACAACAATAAAAGCATCTGAGTTTATATTAAAACACTAAAGTCTGAATGAAGTGACTCTCTTAGCCTGCTGTTGCTAACTGTTAGCATATGAGACGGCTTACCTGTCTTACTGTCAGGCCGGGACGACATGTCTTCAAGTGGACAGACACACAGCTGGTAACGTCTGATCAGCAGAACAGGTTAGCCCTGTCTGTCTCTCTGTCTGTCTCTCTCTCTCTGTCTCTCTCTCTCTGTCTCTCTCTGTCTCTCTCTGTCTGTCTCTCTGTCTGTCTGTCTCTCTCTCTCTCTCTCTCTCTCTCTGTCTCTCTCTCTCTGTCTGTCTCTCTCTGTCTCTCTCTCTGTCTCTCTCTCTGTCTCTCTGTGTGTCTCTCTGTCTCTCTATCTCTGTCTCTCTCTCTGTCTCTCTGTGTGTCTCTCTGTCTCTCTATCTCTGTCTGTCTCTCTGTCTCTCTATCTCTGTCTGTCTCTCTGTCTCTCTGTCTCTCTCTCTCTCTCTGTCTCTCTATCTCTGTCTCTCTGTCTCTCTCTCTCTGTCTCTCTATCTCTGTCTGTCTCTCTCTCTCTGTGTCTCTGTCTCTCTGTCTCTCTCTGTTTCTGTCTCTCGTTCTGTCTCTCTTCTTTCGTTCTCTCTTCCTTCCTCCTTCTTGTCTTCCTCTTTCTGTGTCAGCTGAACTGTATCAGTCTGTCTGTCCTCACAGTGAGGAAGAGGAGGAGACTTCGTCCTGCAGCTCCACCTGCTGGCAGGACGCCGACAGCACAGCTCCTCTGGACATTAAATATCAGGTCTGACTCTGCTGCTCATCACCCATCAGTGGAGACATGATGATCAATAACTGAAGTTAATGAATGAGAAACTTAAAGTGTTTCTTTAGTTTGTTAAATGTGTAAAAATAAAGTTATGATTTCACTCTCCATCTTCTTTCATCTTCTTTATTTATGTCAACACATGATCACATGACACCAAGATACACAACACAACTACACACACTAAGTCTGGCTGCTGCATATGTGTCCGTAGAATAGATCAATATATATGCTCCTTACATATATATGGTACATTATTATCTTTATATATTCTGTAAACATTTATATTAATACCAAACAGAGGATTCCTGCATCACAGGGAGGAGCTGCGTGTAGCAGCAGCACGTTACTGACAGTTAAAGAAACCTTTGATAAACTACTTTAAATCGCTAACTA
>NW_026550759.1:0-2500 GCF_027596085.1 Anoplopoma fimbria | reverse complement strand
GTTCAGGGGGGTCCCATCAGATAAGTAGGGTTAGGGTTACTCTTAGGACCCTTAGGGAATGGGTTAGGACCCAAGAAAATATTGGTTTTCGTGAATAACTTTTTCATGAAGGTCCTACCGTCTTGTAAGTGGTCTCTACTCCCACTAATGACTCCACCGCAGATCGATTGGTACCATCCATGAGTCTCTAGGTCCTTCCTTTGATGTTAGCTGCCATTGACTCGTTAGGGTTAGGGTTAGGGTTAGGATAGGATAAGGGATGAAAACCACAGATTCTTGATCCTTTTTGAAAATACACCCTCTTCCGAATGTGGTAGAGCCTTGGAAACGGTCTCCGCCCCCACTAATTAGGCCAAGCCCGATCGAGGGTACCGACCCGAGTCTGTAGGACTTCGGGAAGGGGTGAAACGGGCAAAAAAGGAAAAGGATCAAAGGGCCTTTTTGAATAACATTTTTCTGAAGATCCCCAGGGTTTTTCTAACGGTTACATCTATAGTAAGTTAGGGTTGGGGTTTCCAGGGTTACCCCGAGTCTCTAGGTCCTTCCCTGTGATATAGCTGCGTTAGACTCCCCATGTTAATTTTTCCGAAAATTTGCCTAAGTGTTTTTGGTAAGGGTTAGGGTTAGGGTTAGGGTTAGGGTTAGGGTCCCTAGGGTTAACTTAGGGTTTAGGGTTAGGGTTAGGGTTAGGGTTAGGGTTTAGGGTTAGGGTTAGGGTTAGGGTTTCTGGGTTAGGGTTAGGGTTAGGGTTAGGGTTAGGTTAGGGTTAGGGTTAGGGTTAGGGTTTAGGGTTAGGGTTAGGGTTAGGGTTAGGGATAAGGGATTAGGGTCCCCATGGTTAATTTTTTATCCTTTTTGAAAGGTATTTTTAGGGTTAGGGTTAGGGTTAGGGTTAGGGTTAGGTTAGGGTTAGGGGTCTCCTAGGGTTAGGATTAGGCCAAGCCCGATAGGGTTAATTAGGGTTGTTAGGGTTAGGGTTAGAAGTTAGGGTTAGGGTTAAGGGTTGGGTTAGGGTTAGACGTTAGGGTTAGGGTTGGGTTAAAACCACAGATTCGGGTTTCTTGAAAGATTAGGGTTACTTTAGGGTTAGGGTTAGGGTTAGGGTTAGGGTTAGGGTTAGGGGTCAGGGTTAGGAGTCTAGGGTTCCTGTGATATTAGCTGCCATAGACTCCCCAGGGTTAATTTTTAGGGTTAGGGTTTTTTCTTAAGTTACATTAGGGTTAGGGTTAGGGTTAGGGTTAAGGGTTAGGGTTAGGGTTAGGGTTAGGGTTAGGGTTAGGGTTAGGGTTAAGTTTAGGGTTAGGGTCAAGTGTTTTGTCATGGTATGAGGTTAGGGTTAGGGATTAGGGGTTAGGAGTTAGGAGTTGGGGTTAGGGGTTAGGTTTAGGGTTTCAGGAGTTAGGGGTTGGGTTAGGAATAGGGGATGGCTTGAATTACACAGAAGTTACATATTCTTGGGTTAGGTTGGGGTTAGGTTAGGTTGGGTTAGGGTTAGGAGTTGGAAGGGTTAGGGTTGAGTTGACTCTCTAGGACCTTGGGAATGGTTCGAAACCCAAGAAAATATTGGTTTTCAGTGAATAACTTTTTCATGAAGGTCCTACCGTCTTGTAAGTGGTCTCTACTCCCACTAATGACTCCACCGCGGATCGATTGGTACCATCCGCGAGTCTCTAGAGTCCTTCCTTTGATGTAGCTGCCATTGACTCGCTAGGGTTAGGGTTAGGGTTAGGATAGGATAAGGGATGAAAACCACAGATTCTTGATCCTTTTTGAAAATACACCCTCTTCCGAATGTGGTAGAGCCTTGGAAACGGTCTCCGCCCCCACTAATTAGGCCAAGCCCGATCGAATGGTACCGACCCCGAGTCTGTAGGACTTCGGGAAGGGAGTGAAACGGGCAAAAAATGAAAAAGGATCAAGACGCCTTTTTGAATAACATTTTTCTGAAGATCCTACAAACTTTTTTCTAACGTACATCTATAGTAAGTAGGGCACGGCCTTTCCAATGGTCCTACCCCCGAGTCTCTAGGTCCTTCCTGTGATATAGCTGCCATAGACTCCCCATGTTAATTTTTTCCGAAAATTTGCCTAAGTGTTTTTCGGTAGAGGGTTAGGGTTAGGGTTAGGGTTAGGGTTAGCGTCCCCTAACCCTAACCACAGGTAAGCTATTAACAAATGCAATATGCAATCTATGTTGTTGATGTATTTCAGGTCTCCATATTCCTATAGTTCTATAGATGAACAAATATGATGTCACTTCCTTTGATATTAAAGTTTAACCTTAATTTAGACCTTTTTGTGATGTACATTCCATAAATATTTATGTCATGATCAATAAATAAGAGTTCAGGGTTAGGGTTAGGGTTAGGGTTAGGGTTAGGGTTTAGGGTTAGGGTTAGGGTTAGGGTTAGGGTTAGGGTTAGGGTTAGGGTTAGGGTTAGGGTTAGGGTAGGGTTAGGGTTAGGGTTGGGTTAGGGTTAGGGTTAGGGTTAGGGTTAGG
>NW_026550758.1:0-1194 GCF_027596085.1 Anoplopoma fimbria | reverse complement strand
TGAGGAGGAGTGACGTAGAGACGCCGTATACGTCTCTGGTGTCGACCTGTCAATCAGTGTGTAGCCCCGCCCTAAAGCATCCCCTGCTTTATGGTCTGTTTGACTCTAAATGGAGCATCATTTACTAAATGAACATCATGCTGTATTGAAGAAGACTTGCACAGGAAGCTTTGACTTGCTGGTATTTTGAACAAAGCGTTTTATATTTTTTAGCTGCTGTTTTACTGCAGGCTAAACTCAGAACTACTGTATAGAACAGGCTCACTGGGGCCAGTTTAACTTCTCATAATCAAACAGTGACCTTCATAAAGTAAAGCTTCACTAAGGACTGGATGTGTTTGCATTCAGACGAGGCTGAAATTAAACTTTTGATCTCTGCCTTTCTTTTTTTATTTGACTGTCCGGCTGATGGAGGAGGAGGAGGAGGTGAAGACAAACACACTGGAGAGACAGAGAAGAACAGAGAGAAATAAAAGAAATGAGAAGCTGTAATTACCCAGAGGAAAGGTCAAGACGTTTGGGCGGCTTTTTGTAATTAGCTTTATTTCTGCTAGCAGAACAAACAGAGCAGTCTTTTGTGAAATTGTGTTAGAAAGGTTACGGAGACCTTTATAGTCGAGGATCAGCTGTTCACCAGCAAACAGCACAAAGCTCCACATCTCCTCTGGACACAGAAACCATATAATACATTTTAGATTTAAGAGAAGATTAGAAAAGGGGGAACGCTTAGAAGGTAAAAAAACTTAATTAAAACCAAGTCAAATTTCTTGATGAATTCTTAGTGAAAGTAATTAAACTGATGAACTGACTGTAGGGAAAAGAACATTTTCTACAGCTTAATGGAATTCCCATTTTCACACATCGCTCACATTTTATTCACTTATATATTTAAATGTGGTTCTTAAAGCATGACTTTAATAATAATAATGTGGGAAACACTTACAGTATTTATGTATAAATGTGTATTAAGTACAATACACACAGTATAAAGTAATAAGTGACATAAAGGTAAAATATGAATAGAATTTAAAACAGATGGAAGTAAAATAAGTAAAGTTATTTCCATTTAATAAATATTTTTTCTACTTTGTCATTTTTTTCTATCAATGTTGAGCTGTTATCGATGTAACGCAACACTTCCTGTGTATGTTTCACATTAAAAGCATACCAGAAAAAGGCGGTTCTGCCTGTTAA
>NW_026550757.1:0-708 GCF_027596085.1 Anoplopoma fimbria | reverse complement strand
GCCTGGGAATACCAGGTGCTGTAAGCTTTTTCACTCCTCTTTACAAAAAGCAGAGGGCGCTGCTGCTTTTTCAGTGGACACCGACAGGGTGGGAAGGAAATAGCTAGATCATGACTTGCCGGTATAGAAATGACACAAATCCAGTTAAATGATGGCTTTCATCATTCCTAAGCTCATCGATCATTTTCTTTTCAATTTTATGCTAACGTATTCTACATTTCAACAGTAAATATTAATCTTTTTACTGCACTACATTTGTGATCCTTATAGCCACTTTGTACATTCTGATTTGACATTTAAAAGCTGTGAGTGTGTCTGGAAATCTGCAGGCGCTCCCTGTATAGACGAAAGAGCAAAGCGTGGTGATATAGTATCTTTAAAAGGCCCTTTGGTAGGCACAATATTTGCTTACGGCCATACCACCCTGAACACGCCCGATCTCGTCTGATCTCGGAAGCTAAGCAGGGTCGGGGCCTGGTCAGTACTTGGATGGGAGACCGCCTGGGAATACCAGGTGCTGTAAGCTTTTTCACTCCTCTTTACAAAAAGCAGAGGGCGCTGCTGCTTTTTCAGTGGACACCGACAGGGTGGGAAGGAAATAGCTAGATCATGACTTGCCGGTATAGAAATGACACAAATCCAGTTAAATGATGGCTTTCATCATTCCTAAGCTCATCGATCATTTTCTTTTCAATTTTATGCTAACGT
>NW_026550756.1:0-1688 GCF_027596085.1 Anoplopoma fimbria | reverse complement strand
ACTGAGGAGGAGTGACGTAGAGATGCCGTATACGTCTCTGGTGTGGACCTGTCAATCAGTGTGTAGCCCCGCCCTAAAGCATCCCCTGCTTTATGGTCTGTTTGACTCTAAATGGAGCATCATTTACTAAATGAACATCATGCTGTATTGAAGAAGACTTGAAACTAGAGATTGAGACCATAAACTCATGTTTACAATGTTTACTGAGGGAATAAATCAAGAGAGAAGTAGAGTCATTTTCTCATAGACTTCTATACAACCAGAGGAGTCGCCCCCTGGTGGACAGGAGAGAGAATGCAGCTTTAACAGGCAGAACCGGCCTTTTTCTGGTATGCTTTTAATGTGAAACATACACAGGAAGTGTTAGATTACATCGATAACAGCTCAACATTGATAGAAAAAAAAATGAAAAAGTAGAAAATATTTATTAAATGGAAAATAGCTTTTACTTCCATCTGCTTTAAATTCTATTCATATTTTACCTTTATGTCACTTATTACTTTATACTGTGTGTATTGTACTTAATACACACATTTATACATAAATACTTGTAAGTGTTTCCCATTATTATTAATAAAGTCATGCTTTAAGAACCACATTTAAATATATATAAGTGAATAAAATGTGAGCGATGTGGTGAAATAAGAATTCCCATTAAGCTATGAAAATGTTCTTTTCCTACAGATCAGTTCATCAGTTTAATTACTTTCACTAAGAATTCATCAAGAAATTTGACTTGGTTTTAATTAAGTTTTTTTACCTTCTAAGCGTTCCCCCTTTTCTAATCTTCTCTTAAATCTAAAATGTATTATATGGTTTCTGTGTCCAGAGGAGATGTGGAGCTTTGTGCTGTTTGCTGGTGAACAGCTGATCCTCCGACTATAAAGGTCTCCGTAACCTTTCTAACACAATTTCACAAAAGACTGCTCTGTTTGTTCTGCTAGCAGAAATAAAGCTAATTACAAAAAGCCGCCCAAACGTCTTGACCTTTCCCTCTGGGTAATTACAGCTTCTCATTTCTTTTATTTCTCTCTGTTCTTCTCTGTCTCTCCAGTGTGTTTGTCTTCACCCTCCTCCTCCTCCTCCATCAGCCGGACAGTCAAATAAAAAAGAAACGCAGAGATCAAAAGTTTAATTTCAGCCTCGTCTGAATGCAAACACATCCAGTCCTTAGTGAAGCTTTACTTTATGAAGGTCACTGTTTGATTATGAGAAGTTAAACTGGCCCCAGTGAGCCTGTTCTATACAGTAGTTCTGAGTTTAGCCTGCAGTAAAACAGCAGCTAAAATATAAAACGCTTTGTTCAAAATACCAGCAAGTCAAAGCTTCCTGTGTTAAAGCTGCATTCTCTCTGCTGTCCACCAGGGGGCGACTCCTCTGGTTGTATAGAAGTCTATGAGAAAATGACTCTACTTCTCTCTTGATTTATTCCCTCAGTAAACATTGTAAACATGAGTTTATGGTCTCAATCTCTAGTTTCAAGTCTTCTTCAATACAGCATGATGTTCATTTAGTAAATGATGCTCCATTTAGAGTCAAACAGACCATAAAGCAGGGGATGCTTTAGGGCGGGGCTACACACTGATTGACAGGTCGACACCAGAGACGTATACGGCGTCTCTACGTCACTCCTCCTCAGTCCAAATATGGTCACTTCCTGTTCACTGGTTGCAAAAAACAAGATGGCG
>NW_026550755.1:0-1135 GCF_027596085.1 Anoplopoma fimbria | reverse complement strand
GTGGACCTGTCGTCTGTTTGACTGTAAATGGAGCATCATTTACTAAATGAACATCATGCTGTATTGAAGAAGACTTGAAACTAGAGATTGAGACCATAAACTCATGTTTACAATGTTTACTGAGGGAATAAATCAAGAGAGAAGTAGAGCTACTTTCTCATAGACTTTATACAACCAGACCAAAATCTAGCATGTCTTTGTGGTCTTTTGTGGATTAAATTCTTGAAAAGTATTGAATATTTTCTCTCATAACAGAACTTAAGTGCAGAGTAATCTGCTTTTTGAGAGATTTGATATGTCCATGTTATTATAAATATAGACGACATAGCTATATACCACAATATCTTCATATCAGGACATCACTGTAAGACGATAACTATGGTCTCCCAGCCCGACCACAGAATAAATAACTTGTCAGAAGGACGTTTCCTGCAGCGTTGGTTGGTTGTTGGATCATCTTCTTTTCTTCCCCTCCGTCCTCAGAATAATCACGATGACTGAGCGTCATTTAGACGAGTGTTTTCTGGAGATCCCCTGCGGTTCATTCCATCAGTCACACCGTTAAGGTTTCCTGCAGCTCTCCTCGCTGGAGAGCAGAAATATTAAGGAGGTGGCAGCCAATCAGATTCCGTCTCTGGGGGGAACGACTCGGCGCTCCGCTGTGAACCGCTAAACCTTAAAACCACAAACTGAATATTGGAATATTTTATCCCAAATGGAAATGGTCTCCTTCCCATCTGTTGGTGTTTAGCTAACAGCTTCATCCTGAGTCAGGATAATGAAGAACTTTGACCCCAACAAATCTCTCAAATCTGCGTCCATATTAGACTCATTTAGCTTCAAGCTCAGTCGGATCATTTATAAGATCTCCTAAAATACATCTGGCTGCCCAGCTGTTCTACCACCAGAGCTCTAGAATAAAGAAATCTCTTAAAATCAGTACATTTCATTAACTTAAGAACTTTTAATAAAGCTTTGAAAGCATATTTAAAGGATGTAGTAAAAGTAATCTAAAAGATCAAACAATCACTTCACTTTACATGTTTTCTAAGTCGTTTGGTTGAAATATAACATTTGCTGCAGTCTGCCAAAGCTAGTCATACTTAAGCTAACTTTAGCTACCCAGCAGGCAGCA
>NW_026550754.1:0-1854 GCF_027596085.1 Anoplopoma fimbria | reverse complement strand
GGGTGCATGCCAAGTCTCTTATTTGTCGTTTCCTCGCTCCTCGATCCTCGCTCCTCGCTCCTCGGTCGCTTGAACCGGAAGTCGTTCTGCGCCGCCATTTTGCCGGCCGTTCCAAAGCTTCGGCATCGAGGAGCGAGGAGCGAAGGCATCATCGAGGCGAGGAGGCATCATCGAGGAGCCATGAGCGAGGATGCACGAGATCATCCTTCAGGAAGTGTGCGAGGGCTGACACGCCCCCTCATTGTTCATCAGTTATCTGATTGGACACTGCAGTTGATCGTGGATTTGATCTTATAACTCATCATCACTGGAGATTGATACCAGAGTGATAACAGATCACTAGATGAATGGATTAAAAGTTAGAAAGAGAGTTAAAGAGTTGAGAGTCTGTCTGTTTGTCATTAAAAACACTTTTTACATCATTTATCTTCATTTCCATTCATTCATATGAGGCTGATTATTCCTGAGTGTCGGGTTGATGAGTTATGTAATTCCAATTTACCCAAACATTGAGCCCAATAAATTTATTCCAGTGTTTAGGAGAAACCATAATCATATTCTGGATTATTTAATAATGACATCACAATCCAAATTTCAAAACATACAGACGTTAATAATTAATAAATAAGACAAACGCATTTCGCCGGTAGAAATCGGTGCGCTGCACTTATAGCAGGACACAGAACAGTGATGATAAAAAATACTAAGAACATGGTATAAATACAAGAACACAGTATAAATACTAAGAACATAGTATAAATACACAGAACACAGTATAAATACTAAGAACATAGTATAAATACTAAGAACATAGTATAAATACTACAGAACATTAGTTTAAATATTTAAATACACAGTACAGTTTGTTAGACAGGTAACTTTGCTGCAGATAGAAATACATTTCTACTCTGGCAGTGATGATTACTTTGTGTCATTATTAATATTAGTACAGTGATGATTACTTTGTGTCATTATTAATATTAGTACAGTGATGATGTGTGCAGACATAAAATCAAAAGTCTCTGCAGCTGTTAAGTCGACTGACAGCTGATCAGCTGATGATCAGCGGCCGCCGTCATCAGAAACAGACGTCGCTTCAATTCAATTCAATTCAATTAATATTACTAAATTCAATTCAATTTGTTTCAATTAATTAAATTCAATACAATGATGATTACTGTGTCATTAATTACCCAATTCAATTCAGTTTATTACTTTTGTGTCTTTATTAATATTAATTACAAATGATTGCCTCAGTGTCTTTATTAATCTGTGCACATGTGACATCCTCTGTCCATTATTAACATTAGTACAGTGAAAACTCCCCAAAAAACCCCTTTAACAGGGAGAAAAAGTTGTGTCTTTATGGGATTAACTGACAGTGATGATTACTTTGTGTCATTATTAATAATGTACAGTGATGATTACTTTGTGTCTTTATAACAGAGATACAACACATTCAATGTATATGACATAAAATTCATATAAGTCTCTCCACTTATAATAACAGCAGCAATTATTATAGATCAGAATTATAATTATGAAAATAGAAAATCACGTGACGCTACAGAGGAAAGGACGTCTCATGTCTCTTAAAAACATTTCCTCGTTTCCTCTCTCCTCGATTGGTACGCGAGGAATGAGGAGGCACTTTAAGAGACTTGGGGTACATGCCAAGTCTCTTAAATTGCCTCCTCGATTCCCTCGCTTCCCTCACGACGTCTGTAATGACGTTTTTGAACAGACATTGATGTAAAATGCAACTTGACTGGTTGACACAGGCATACAACTGTGAGGTGTTAATTATGGGTTTACTAACGGAAGTACGCGCAGGAGTTAACATACATTTACATT
>NW_026550753.1:0-1498 GCF_027596085.1 Anoplopoma fimbria | reverse complement strand
ACTAGGTAGAAGTGCTCCAAGCAGGTTGTTAACGAAAGTGAAAGGAGTATGTTTACCTCCTGCTTTTTTTTCATTTTGGCAACGTTTATACTCCGTTTCTCCTCTCATCACGTATTGTTGTTAATGCACTTCATAAAAGGTTATAGAATTTAATTTTGATTAAAAAAAACATCCTATTTTCACTGTTTACTGAGACACTATTGTTGTCTATGATTATTGCAGTGTTATCTTTAATATTACAGTATTATTTATGATTATTACAGCAAAATACATTTATCCTCTTAAATAACATTTTCTCTCTAAATCCTTCTTCCAAGAGAACTTTCTCTGGATTATTTTATAAATAGCAAAAGAGGGATTTCCTCAGAATTCAAAGCAAATACAATTATAGTCTATTTCAGAATGAAACACAAAGTCATCCGTTAGGTTCATAGACTTAAGAACTTCTGAACTTGACCTTAAGAACTTCGTTCTCACTCCCTCTTTATGACCTAACATCTACAGGTCAGGGGGTCACGTTTCTTATGGTTCTATGAGAACAGTGAATACAATATTCTTAGGCTGGTACATAAAAACAGTTAGCCAATATGGATCTTAAAATGAGCCAGATTTCTGCTATATTAAGTCTTATTACACAACAAATCAAGAATAAAAGTGATATTATACATTGCTGTTCATTGGCTGCAAAAACACAAGAGAAATTGTCATCCATCCATCCATCTTCCGTAACCGCTATCCAGTTAAGGGTCGCGGGGTGCTGGAGCGATCCAGCTGTCAATGGGCGACGGCAGGGTACACCCTGGACAGGTCGCCAGTCTGTCGCAGGGCAGACATATAGAGACAGACAACCACTCACGCTCACATTCACACCCCCACGGGCAATTTCAGAGTCATCAATTAACCTAACCTGCATGTCTTTGAACTGTGGGAGGAAGCCGGAGAACCCCGGAGAACCCGGAGAGAACCCACGCTGACACAGGAGAACATGCAACCCACACAGAAGGTTGTCTGGCCCGGGAATTGAACCCGGGCCCTCTTGCTGTGAGGCGACAGTGCTAACCACTATACACCCTAAATTCATTCATTATTTCAAAGGCCATGTAGGACGCTGAAATAGAATTTAGGGACATGGTACGCCTACATAGTCATGTGGAGTCTTTACCTCTACAAAAACAGAACAAAATAAATTAAGACAAGGCATCTCAGCTACACCTGCTGAACTTTCTCTACACACATGTTACTAGTCTATAATCTTACGACTCCTGGACACATCCAGAGACAGACAACCATTCACGCTACATCCACACCTACGGGCAATTTAGAGTCATCAATTAACTCTAAATCCAGCATGTCTGGACTGTGGGAGGAAGCCGGAGAACCAACACTGACACGGGGAGAACATGCAAACTCCACAGAAGGCCATCTAGCCCGGGAACTGAACCCAGGCCCATTTTACTGTGAGGCGACAGCGCTAACCACTACACCACCGTACAGCCCG
>NW_026550752.1:0-11341 GCF_027596085.1 Anoplopoma fimbria | reverse complement strand
TTTACAGTAAATATCCCCAAAACTGGTTATTTAATTGGATGAAAAGTTGCAAACTAAATCAAAAGTGACTCTTAAGTTAAACAAAAAAAGGTTTTTAACTTTAAAATGCAATTATTCTCACGTTTTATTCTGTCTTGTTTTAAGACATCCATCCTTTCTGGAAAAAAGTTACTTTTTCTTTTCTGAGGGAAAACAAAATCTGGCATAAATAAAACATTCAAAAGTAATTATTTACTCTTCTGAAAGGGGCGTTTGTCACTCAAGAGGGCCTGTTGAGCTTTCTCAGGTTGGCATTTTGTTTCCTTCACACTGAATATATTCTGCTCTGGAATCCTTCATTCACAAAAACACCATGTTTGAGTTCCACATGTGTCTGAAGGATGTGACAGCTCTCATCTCTCTCTGTTCCTGTTACAAAGGACACAAACTAAACATTGGAACAGTAAATATCCCCAAAACTGGTCATTTAATTGGATGAAAAGTTGCAAACTAAATCAAAAAGTGACTCTTAAGTTAAACAAAAAAAGGTTTTTAACTTGAAAATGCAATTATTCTCACATTTTATTCTGTCTTGTTTTAAGACATCCATCCTTTCTGGAAGGGAAAACAAAATCTGGCATAAATAAAACATTCAAAAGTAATTATTTACTCTTCTGAAAGGGGCGTTTGTCACTCAAGAGGGCCTGTTGAGCTTTCTCCTTTCTGGAAAAGACACTTTTTTCTGGGAAAACCAAACCTGGAACAAACCAAAAGAAGAGTGTTCTTCCTCTTGTAAAGGGGTCATGCATGGTTCAGTGGGAAAATGAAACACCAAAGTATGGTTTACATTTTGTACTACCTTGTCATTTGCAAGTGCCTTCATCATTTCAAGTGTTGATTGTAGAAAGAAATGTTATGTTATGTTTAAAGCCGAACAGGAGCTTATGAAGTGGAGTTTTCTCAGTCAGAGTTCTGGCCTCAGGCTTCACCAGCTCCAGTGGTACATGTGCAGCCCGGGATGGTGCTGCTGCAGCCCGGGATGCTCTGCACCGTACCCGGGGTGCAGCAGCGGGGAGTAGGCGCACAGAGGCAGACTCAGGCCGGACCTGAGCGTCACCTCCAGGTCGCAGGGCTTCCCATCCCGCACCAGGACCGGGATGGAGACCCTGCGACCTGGAGCGGGCAGCAGCTGCAGCGCGTCGGCCCTCTTCATCTTGTAGCGGTGGTTCTGGAACCAGATCTTCACCTGGTTCGGGGTGAGGTGGATCAGGCCGGCCAGGTGCTCCCTCTCCGGGGCGGACAGGTAACGCTGCTGCAGGAAGCGGCGCTCCAGCTCCAGAGTCTGGGCTTTGGAGAAGAGGACGCGCCGCTTTCTGCTGCGGGTCTCCGGGGACGCGTCCGTGGAGAGCTCCGGGGATCTGGACTCCAGGGAAACACCGTGCACTGCAGAGAGGGACAGGTAATCTGATTACTCTCTGGACTCCAGGAAAACACCGTGCACTGCAGAGAGAGGACAGGTAATCTGATTACTCTCTGGACTCCAGGGAAACACCGTGAACTGCAGAGAGAGGACAGGTAATCTGATTACTCTCTGGACTCTAGGGAAACACCGTGCACTGCAGAGAGAGGACAGGTAATCTGATTACTCTCTGGACTCCAGGGAAACACCGTGCACTGCAGAGAGAGGACAGGTAATCTGATTACTCTGTGGACTCCAGGGAAACACCGTGCACTGCAGAGAGAGGACAGGTAATCTGATTACTCTCTGGACTCTAGGGAAACACCGTGCACTGCAGAGAGAGGACAGGTAATCTGATTACTCTCTGGACTCCAGGAAACACCGTGCACTGCAGAGAGGACAGGTAATCTGATTACTCTCTGGACTCCAGGGAAACACCGTGCACTGCAGAGAGAGGACAGGTAATCTGATTACTCTCTGGACTCTGGTGGAATTTACCGTGCACTGTGTTTAGAGAGAGGACAGGTGATTTATCTGGTGGATTATTTACTGTGTTTTATTGTGTTTTATTGTGTTTTATTGTGTTTTATTGTGTGTTTATTGCTCATTTGCTTATTTATAATACTTGTTTTCTTTCTTCTACTATGTCCTCTATGCTGCTGTATTCCTGTAAATGTCCCCACTAACAAAGGATTATCTCATCTCATCTCATCTCATCTCATCTTATCTCATCTCATCTTATAAAACTTTCACGACAGAAATACTGGAATCCTTCATCTAAATATCCCCAAAATATCATTTGCTTATTTATAATACTTCTTTTCTTTCTTCTACTATGTCTCTTGTGTGCACTTTACCCTTTGCTGCTGTAATCCTGTAAATGTCCCCACTAACAAAGGATTATCTTATCTTATTTTATAAAACTGTGATGGATGGATTCTTTACTGTGTTTTATTGTGTTTTTATTGTGTTTTATTGTGTTTTATTGTGTTTTATTGTGTTTTTATTGCTCATATGCTTATTTATAATACTTATTTTCTTTCTTTTACTATGTCTCTTGTGTGCACTTTACTCTCTGCTGCTGTATTCCTGTAAATGTCCCCACTAATAAAAAGGATTATCTTATTTTATCTTATCTTATCTTATCTTATCTTCTCTTATCTTATAAAACTTTCACGACAGAAACACTGGAATCCTTCCTCTAAATATCCCCAAAACTGGTTATTTAATTGGATGAAAAGTTGCAAACTAAATCAAAAGTGACTCTTAAATTAAACAAAAAAAGGTTTTTAACTTTAAAATTCAATTATTCTCACGTTTTATTCTGTCTTGTTTTAAGACATCCATCCTTTCTGGAAAAAAGTTAAAACTAAATCTGGCATAAATAAAACATTCAAAAGTAATTATTTACTCTTCTGGAAGGGACGTTTACTCTCTGCTGCTGTAATCCTGTAAATGTCCCCACATCTTACTAATCAAATCTTATTATCTTATCTTATCTTATCTTATAACTCTTATATCTTATCTTATAAAACTTTCACGACAGAAATACTGGACTCCTTCCTCTACATCAGTGTGCTTTTATTCAGCTCAGGTTGGCATTTTGTTTCCTTCACACTGAATATATTCTGCTCTGGAATCCTTCATGTTTGAGTTCCACATGTGTCTGAAGGATGTGACAGCGCTCATCTCTCTCTGTTCCTGTTACAAAGGACACAAACTAAACACTAAACAGTTGTGAAGCATATGGAGCTTAATATTAATAAGGGGTTAAAAGTGAGTTAATTGGTGATCAAATAACTCAATCTGCTGTAAACAGACAACAGACAGATTCATCGATGGTCTAATGTCATTTCTTATCATTTAAATAGTATAACTGAAGTTGCATTTACTAAATTTGATATTCAAAGTAGAAAGCATCAATTTATAAGCAGATAAATACAATTAATTATTCCATTGATTTGGTAATTACGCACGAGCAGAGGAGAGTCAGATCAAGAGTTAAGAGTCAGATTAGATATAAATAAAGTGTATATATGATATGAATGTAATAAAGTATATATATGATATGAATGGAATAAAGTATATATATGATATGAATATAATAAAGTATATATATGATATGAATATAATAAAGTATATATATGATATGAATATAATAAAGTATATATATGATATGAATATAATAAAGTATATATATGATATGAATATAATAAAGTATATATATGATATGAATATAATAAAGTATATATATGATATGAATATGAATAAAGTAATAAAGTATATATATGATATGAATATAATAAAGTATATATATAATAAAGTATATATATGATATAATAAATAAAGTATATATATGATATGAATATAATAAAGTATATATATGATATGAATATAATAAAGTATATATATGATATGAATGTAATAAAGTATATATATGATATGAATATAATAAAGTATATATAATATGAATATAATAAAGTATATATATGATATGAATATAATAAAGTATATATATATATATATAAAGTATATATATGATATGAATGTAATAAAGTATATATATGATATGAATATAATAAAGTATATATATGATATGAATATAATAAAGTATATATATGATATGAATAGAATAAAGTATATATATGATATGAATATAATAAAGTATATATATGATATGAATATAATAAAGTATATATATGATATGAATATAATAAAGTATATATATGATATGAATAGAATAAAGTATATATATGATATGAATATAATAAAGTATATATATGATATGAATATAATAAAGTATATATATGATATGAATAGAATAAAGTATATATATGATATGAATGTAATAAAGTATATATATATAATAGAATATATATATGATATGATATGAATGTAATAAAGTATATATATGATATGAATATATATATATGATATGAATATAATAAAGTATATATATGATATGAATATAATAAAGTATATATATGATATGAATATAATAAAGTATATATATGATATGAATATAATAAAGTATATATATGATATGAATATAATAAAGTATATATATGATATGAATATAATAAAGTATATATATGATATGAATATAATATATATATATGATATGAATAGTATATATATGATATATATATAAAGTATATATATGATATGAATAAATAAAGTATATATATGATATGAATATATATATATATATATATGATATGAATAATAAAGTATATATATATATGAATGTAATAAAGTATATATATGATATGAATATAATAAAGTATATATATGATATGAATAATAAAGAATAAATATATATATATATATATATGATATGATATAGAATAAAGTATATATATATATATATATATATGAATAGAATAAAGTATATATATGATATGAATGTAATAAAGTATATATATATATATATATATACATATATATGTCTTTTTAAACCAGGTGTCCTCACCTGAGAGGTGCAGGTCTCCGGACCCTCGGCTCCACCTGCCTCCTCCTCTCCCGCAGACACTCCGGCCGGTAAATCCCATCTTCTGCCCGGTTCCCGTCCCTCCTCTGGGTCGTCCTCCTCGGTCTCCTCGGTCCCGGAGCAGCACCTCCCGGTCGGGTCCGGGAGATCCAGGATGTCGCGCACGGAGAAGCCCGTTTTGGTGCCAAACGCCATTACGCACGGTGCGTAATGGGATGGAGAGGAGGAGGAGAGGAGGAGGAGGAGGGAGGAGAGGAGGAGAGAGGAGGAGGAAGGAGAGGAGGAGAGGAGGGGAGGAGAGGAGGAGGAGGAGGAGGGAGGAGAGAGGAGGAGAGGAGGAGAGGAGGGAGGAGAGGAGGGGAGAGGAGGAGAGGAAGAGGGAGGAGGAGGAGGAGGGGAGGAGAGGAAGAGAGGAGGAGGAGAGGGGAGAGGAGGAGAGGAGGAGAGAGGAGGAGAGGAAGAGGAGGAGGAGGAGAGGAGGAGAGGAGGAGAGGGAGGAGAGGAGGAGGGAGGAGGGGAGGAGAGGAGGAGAGGAAGAGAGGAAGAGAGGAGGAGAGGAGGAGAGGAAGAGAGGAGGAGAGGGAGGAGAGAGGAGGAGAGGAGGAGAGGAGGAGGAGAGGAAGAGAGAGGAGGAGAGAGGAGAAGGGAGAGGAAGAGAGAGGGGGAGGAAGAGAGAGGAAGAGGGAGGAGGAGAGGAGGAGGGAAAGAGGGGAGAGGAGGAGAGGAAGAGAGGAAGAGAGGAGGAAGGAGGAAGAGAGGAGAGAGGAGAGGAGAGGAGGAGAGGAAGAGAGGAAGAGGAGTGGAGGAGGGGAGAGGAAGAGAGGAAGGGAGAGAGGAGGAGGGGAGGAGAGGAAGAGGAAGGAGGGAGAGGAAGGAAGAGAGGAAGAGAGGAAGAGAGGAGGAGAGAGGAGGAGGAGGAGAGGAGGAAGAGAAGAGAGGAGGAGGAGAGGTGGAGGAGAGGAGGAGGAAGAGAGGAGGAGGAAGAGGAGGAGGAGAGGAAGAGAGGAGAGGGAGGAGAGAGGAGGGAAGAGAGGAGGAGAGGAAGAGGGAGATTAAGAGAGGAGGAGAGGAGGAGAGAGGAAGAGAGGAGGAGAGGAAGAGGAGGAGAGGGAGGAGAGGAAGAGAGGAGGAGAGGAGGAGGAGAGGAGAGAGGAGGAGGAGAGAGGAAGAGGAAGAGAGGAGAGAGGAAGAGAGGAGGAGAGGAAGAGGAGGAGGAGGAGTGGAGGAGAGGAAGGAGGAGGAGAGGAGAGGAGGAGAGGAGGAGAGAAGTTCCAGAGATGGTTCAGCCTCTGCAGCCCGTTAGAGAGCAGCAGACAGCGGAGGCTTTGGGTCCATGGATGCCGGTAAACGGGTCCGACCGGAGAGGATCTAACCGCATGGAGACATTTGGAGACTGTGTCCTGATCCTCACAGCCGCAGTTATGAAGGACGGAGGCGGGTCAAGTGGTCGAGGGGGGGGGCTGTGCGTGAAGAGATGCTGGGTCCACTGGGAGGGTCCACTGGGAGGGTCCACTGGGAGGAGGGGAGTGTGGAATGATGGAGGAGTTACATTTTACATTTATTAGTGTCACTGATCTGCAGAAAGAGCTTCAAATATACATTAAAGACATAAAGCTGGAATAAATGAACTGTTGTTGCTAACTCTAGCTGTCAGAGGAGATCCTTCATGACAATAATAACATGAACAAAAGCATGACAATAAAAACATGACAATAATAACATGACAATAAAAACATGACAATAATAATATGACAATAATAACATGACAATAAAAACATGACAATAATAACATAAAAACATGACAATAATAACATGACAATAAAAACATGACAATAATAACATGACAATAAAAACATGACAATAATAACATGACAATAATAACATGACAATAATAACATGACAATAAAAACATGACAATAATAACATGACAATAATAACATGACAATAAAAACCTGTGCAATACATCACACATTACACTGTGCAATAATAGTTAAAAAAGTTAAAATAGTTAAAATAGTTGGGGGGGGGGTTCTGTCTGTAAATATAATATTTCAGTTATTGTTGTTTTTTCTACTGTTTGTTTTTTTAATTGCTTATTTATAATACTTGTTTTATTTTATTTTTTATTTTTCATTTTTTTTTTTTTCTCTTGTGTGCACTTTACTCTATGCTGCTGTAAGCCTGCAAATGTCCCCGCTGCTGGACTAATAAAGGATTATCTTATCTTATCTTATCTTATCTTATCTTATCTTATCTTATCTTTATCTTAAAGTGGAATAAATGAACTGTTGTTGGTAACTCTAGATGTCAGAGGAGATCCTTCATGCAGTGTTGAACAAAAGCATTGTGATACAAAATCTAAACTGGAAAATATTTATATTTATTAACACGAATTTGTAAAAAAGCACAATCACAAATGTGAAAACAAATAAATTAAATTAAATGTAAAATATAGAACGTTAAATAGCCTAAAATAACATGAGATTAAATTCAATAAACAATTTACAATAAACAGGGACATATCCAGAGATACTTTAGTCAAATGACTTTACTTTTATTTTCTAAATTTAAGCTCTTAATGTTTTTATTATTATTATTTTATTTGTCCAAATTGTTCTGCAAACTCCAGGAATGAAATGCTCTCTATATATTTATGATTTTGTTGTCGTAGAATTTATCAAAGTAACACGAACTAATCAGCTCACAAAATATTGTGCTAAGTCTTCTTTTAAAACCCTCAAATTCATATTTAAATAGATAAATACATAAATGTCTTCTGCGGCCTTTTAAAAAATTGGTACAAATAAAAAAAAAAATCAAGAAAAATAAGAAATAAAGTAAAGTTTCTTGCTCCTCCACTGTGCAAAGAGAACTGCCTTGAGAAATCACCACATTTAGGATGACGATCGAGCGTTTGAGTGTTTGTTGTGAGGATTAACTGAGAGTCAAAGTGTTTGCACTCCAGCTGATGGACTCAAATTCACACCAGATCTTCATTGTCACATAAGAGAAAAGATTCCTGCACCTCTTCATTACTTTATGACCGCATGCATTTATTCTTATTAATGCTTAAGCTGTGTAAATACAAAAACCTTTTGAAGACATTTGACAGGTCACAGTAGTAAATTCACAGCTGTAAATAATCAAATGAATCACATTTTCCTGGTTTTGTTCATGTTGGAACACTTAGAACATCGTTTCCAAGATTCAGATAAGAGAAGTATATCACTTTAATCCATAAACTTCTTTAGAAATAAAACATTTAATAGAATACAAACACAGAATTTTATCAGGAGAGACAGAAAAGCATAAACACTGGAAGCAGGGGGAAACTGTTAGCCTATAGCTTGGAGAATAAAATACAGCTTTTAACAAATTCAAAACAGTCTAATTTACATTTATATCTTCTTCCTGTATTGAATAAACAGATGAATCAATAATAAAGACTCATGTTTATGTGTTTGTACACATCAGACATCTTGAAGTCAGCAATGAGCTAGATGAAAAGCAAACAAACAGATATTTAGTCCGTTAAGGAGCCCTTCTTTATGAAAACATAGCAATATTGTAATGATTTCAGTAAAACTCAACTTATGTGAAGACATTTAAGAAAGTTTCTAGAATTCTGTGCACTGATCAGTCTTCTTTCCTTTAACTACAACTGCTCTGACAAGGACATATTTCATAAGTCAAGAGAAAGTCGTCAATACTAAATATGAAAATAAATAATTTAAGTGCAGGAAATGTATCAAAACATTTATGAACCAAACTCCTTTAAGATTTTTCTTGTTTTTAGGCACAATTTTTACAGCAGGGTATGGTGTGTGTGTGTGTGTGTGTGTGTGTGTGTGTGTGTGTGTGTGTGTGTGTGTGTGTGTGTGTGTGTGTGTGTGTGTGTGTGTTGGATCCTGCTGGGTGGTCGAGCTCTGCAAACAAACACACGTCGAGCCGACGGCCACAAAGACCGCACAGCCTCCACATTTATCCCATTTATTCCCCCTGAACACTTTATAATGGCCGGACTGACACACACACACACACACACACACACACACACACACACACACACACACACACACACACACACACACACACACACACACACACACACACACACACACACACACACACACACACACACACACACACACACACACTGCTGGGAATACATGTGAGGCTGCTGGGAGTTGTCATGGTATTCAGACTGCTGCCTTCAATAGACTGTCTTCTATATTCATGACCACACACACGCAAACCAGTTTCCACCTCCAGCAGTCAACAACTTCCCAGAGTTGATTTATTCTATAATAATAATAATAATTTAATAAAACTTTAAAATGACGTCTTCATTAATTTATATAAAATCAAAGTGCTGTTCACATAAAAAAGTAAACATATCCTGAATAAAGTATAAAATTAAATGAAAATATTATAAACCTGAAAAATTAAGTAAAAATTAATTTACGTCAAATCAAAACTAACAAGACAATTAAATTATTTGTATTTAAGGAACCCAGGTTCAGTTTGAGCATCATATAAAGTGAATAAAATAAGTAATAAACAAATTAAATGCAAATAATGTAAAAAGAAATGTCAACAAAAAATCTGATCAAATAATAAATGACAAAAAAATGAAAATAACTAATAAATTATATATAAAGTTAATAACACAACAATAAAAATGATACATTTAATCCAAAAAATGTAATAAATGAAAATAGGAAATAAAGAAATAAAGGAAATTAATATAAAATATATAAAAAAACAACAAAATACAATTGAAACAAAAAAGATAACAAATAAATGCTTGATTCACAGGTCCAAGGTGCAGTTGAAATCTCTTAATATGATTGTAGATCTCAAACTTTCAAATGCATTTTTATTGCTACTGTGAGATCATCCACAATTATTTAAATTCTTGAATAATTAAAAGTTTCCTCTGCCTTCTGAGGGTGTAAAAGCATCTTCTGTGTCTAATATAAAAAGAGCATCTCCAGATGGAAAGGAAAGGTGGAAAACACATCTTCTGAGCGCGCTCAGTACGTCACTCTGTCAGGTTGACCTGTGAGAGGTGAGAAAATCTGATCAGAACATATAAAGGAAAAAAACAATGATTATTTTCATAACTTAATATTAGACATTAATGAGTCCAGCTGTTGGATCTACTTCACCCTCTGTTCAACCCTGAGCTCAGACTGCCCCCTGCTGTCACACAGAGGAACTGCAGCTCCACATTTTCAGCTACATTTTCATATTAATCAAAATCATATATATACACGTATATGTATATATTTAAAATTTCAAGTTCTTATTTTTAAGATCTTAAGTTGATGCCACGAAGGCTGCAATATCATCTATTATCTTTATTTAATGTTTTATTCTCTTTATTTAATGTTTTATTCTCTTTATTTAATTTTTTAATCATCTTTATTTAATGTTTTATTCTCTTTATTTAATGTTTTATTCTCTTTATTTATTGTTTTATTTTCTTTATTTAATGTTTTAATATCTTTATTTACTGTTTCATTTTCTTTATTTAATGTTTCATTTTCTTTATTTAATGTTTTATTATCTTTATTTAATGTTTCATTCTCTTTATTTAATCTTTTATTCTCTTTATTTAATGTTTTATTCTCTTTATTTAATTTTTCATCATCTTTATTTAATGTTTTATTTTCTTTATTTAATGTTTCATTCTCTTTATTTAATGTTTCATTCTCTTTAATGTTTCATTCTATTTATTTAATGTGTTGTCTCTTTATTTAATGTTTCATTCTCTTTATTTAATGTTTTATTATCTTTATTTAATGTTTTATTCTCTTTATTTAATGTTTCATTCTCTTTATTTAATGTTTCATTCTCTTTATTTAATGTTTTATTCTCTTTATTTAATGTTTTATCATCTTTATTTAATTTTTCATTATCTTCATTTAATGTTTTATTTTCTTTATTTAATGTTTTATCATCTTTATTTAATGTTTCATTCTCTTTATTTAATGTTTCATTATCTTTATTTAATTTTTATTATCTTTATTTAATGTTTTATCATCTTTATTTAATTTTTCATTATCTTTATTTAATGTTTTATTCTCTTTATTTAATGTTTTATTCTCTTTATTTAATGTTTTATTCTCTTTATTTAATGTTTTAGTTTCTTTATTTAATGTTTCATTCTCTTTATTTAATGTTTCATTTTCTTTATTTAATGTTTTATTCTCTTTATTTAATGTTTTATTATCTTTATTTAATGTTTCGTGTTTGTCACAGTAGCGGTTCAGTGACGTAATGTTATGATATTTTCACGGATGTTTCATTGGACGGCTCATCCTCCTTCTTTATTTAATGTTTCATTATCTTTACATTCTCTTTATTTAATGTTTTATTCTCTTCATTTAATGTTTTATCATCTTTAT
>NW_026550751.1:0-10817 GCF_027596085.1 Anoplopoma fimbria | reverse complement strand
CGGGATTCTACGGGACGCCTCCTCTAGCTCCCAGACGGCTCCAGCCTCCTCTAGCTATGCTAGCTATAGGAGGGTTGAGCCGACGTCCACCCCGGTACCGGTACCGTGAAAAACACCGGTAATCCGGCACACGGTATACAGGAGGATGAGCCGTCCAGATCAACATCCGTGAAAACATCATGACGTGACGTCACTGCACCGCGACTGTGACAAACGGGAAACATTAAATAAAGATAATAAAACATTAAATGAAAGATAAACATTACCATTACCCCATGCAGGACACCCTGGCAGCTCTGTGCAGATCTTAAAAACCAACTTGACCCACCCCCGGTTTAAAGGATATACATATATATATTGTCACAAACTGCTGCATATGTGACAAGGAGGGGAGACAAGTCAGGTTGAAAGTGATAAATGAAAGGATTTATTATCACTTAAACAATCATATTTACCAATAGCATGAGGTGTGGAATAGTGGCATCAGTGGTGAATGTAGTGCATGGATGAGTTGAGATGTGTGTGTTGCTTTGAGTGTAAAAGGAAATAAAAGAACCAACAACCAACAACCTGTTTTTTCGTGGAGCCTAGGGGAGAGAGCCAGAGACAATGAGACCAGGCTGGCTTATATCACCTTTAGAGGCCTTTTTAGGTGTGATTTATTTTAAAAATAAGAACTTGAAAATGTAAATATAGTAATCAGCTGCCGAAAGGGATATAAATATATTGTGTTTTATATGGATGAACAAATGTATCAATAAAGTTAGTGAATTAAAAAAAAAAAAAAAAATCTACCCGAAATGCAATGCGCGGTGATCGCTCGGAACCTATTTCCCGGTCACCGGCTTTCTACCGGGACGCCTCCTCCTCACATTAAATAAAGATAATGAAACATTAAATAAAGAAAATATAACATTAAATAAAGATATTAAAACATTAAATAAAGAGAATAAAACATTAAATGAAGAGAATGAAACATTAAATAAAGAGAATGAAACATTTAATGAGAGAGACGGGTAGAGAGAGAGACGGGTAAAGAGACAGACAGGTAGAGAGAGAGACAGGTAAAGAGAGAGACAGGTAGAGAGAGAGACGGGTAAAGAGAGAGACAGATAGAGAGAGAGACAGGTAAAGAGAGAGACAGGTAAAGAGAGAGACAGGTAGAGAGACAGACAGGTAGAGAGACAGACAGGTAAAGAGAGAGACAGACAGGTAGAGAGAGAGACAGGTAGAGAGACAGACAGGTAGAGAGAGAGACAGGTAGAGAGACAGACAGGTAAAGAGAGAGACAGACAGGTAGAGAGACAGACAGGTAGAGAGACAGACAGGTAGAGAGACAGACAGGTAAAGAGAGAGACGGGTAGAGACATTAAATTAAGATATTAAAACATTAAATAAAGAGAATAAAACATTAAATGAAGAGAATGAAACATTAAATAAAGAGAATGAAACATTAAATAAAGAGAATATAACATTTAACAAAGATAATGAAACATTAAATAAAGAGAATGAAACATTAAATAAAGATAATGAAACATTAATTAAATAAAGAGAATAAAACATTAAATAAAGATATTAAAACATTAAATAAAGAAAATAAAACATTAAATAAAGATATTAAAACATTAAATAAAGAAAATAAAACATTAAATAAAGATATTAAAACATTAAATAAAGAAAATAAAACATTAAATAAAGAGAATAAAACATTAAATAAAGATAATAGATGATATTGCAGCCTTCGTGGCATCAACTTAAGATCTTAAAAATAAGAACTTGAAAATTTAAATATATACATATACGTATATATATGATTTTGATTAATATGAAAATGTAGCTGAAAATGTGGAGCTGCAGTTCCTCTGTGTGACAGCAGGGGGCAGTCTGAGCTCAGGGTTGAACAGAGGGTGAAGTAGGTCCAACAGCTGGACTCATTAATGTCTAATATTAAGTTATGAAAATAATCATTGTTTTTTTTCCTTTATATGTTCTGATCAGATTTTCTCACCTCTCACAGGTCAACCTGACAGAGTAACGTACTGAGCGCGCTCAGAAGATGTGTTTTCCACCTTTCCTTTCCATCTGGAGATGCTCTTTTTATATTAGACACAGAAGATGCTTTTTACACCCTCAGAAGGCAGAGGAAACTTTTAATTATTTAAGAATTTAAATAATTGTGGATGATCTCACAGTAGCAATAAAAATGCATTTGAAAGTTTGAGATCTACAATCATATTAAGAGATTGCAACTGCACCTTGGACCTGTGAATAAAGCATTTATTTGTTATCTTTTTTGTTTCAATTGTATTTTGTTGTTTTTTTATATATTTTATATTAATTTCCTTTATTTCTTTATTTCCTATTTTCATTTATTACATTTTTTGGATTAAATGTATCATTTTTATTGTTGTGTTATTAACTTTATATATAATTTATTAGTTATTTTCATTTTTTTGTCATTTATTATTTGATCAGATTTTTTGTTGACATTTCTTTTTACATTATTTGCATTTAATTTGTTTATTACTTATTTTATTCACTTTATATGATGCTCAAACTGAACCTGGGTTCCTTAAATACAAATAATTTAATTGTCTTGTTAGTTTTGATTTGACGTAAATTAATTTTTACTTAATTTTTCAGGTTTATAATATTTTCATTTAATTTTATACTTTATTCAGGATATGTTTACTTTTTTATGTGAACAGCACTTTGATTTTATATAAATTAATGAAGACGTCATTTTAAAGTTTTATTAAATTATTATTATTATTATAGAATAAATCAACTCTGGGAAGTTGTTGACTGCTGGAGGTGGAAACTGGTTTGCGTGTGTGTGGTCATGAATATAGAAGACAGTCTATTGAAGGCAGCAGTCTGAATACCATGACAACTCCCAGCAGCCTCACATGTATTCCCAGCAGTGTGTGTGTGTGTGTGTGTGTGTGTGTGTGTGTGTGTGTGTGTGTGTGTGTGTGTGTGTGTGTGTGTGTGTGTGTGTGTGTGTGTGTGTGTGTGTCAGTCCGGCCATTATAAAGTGTTCAGGGGGAATAAATGGGATAAATGTGGAGGCTGTGCGGTCTTTGTGGCCGTCGGCTCGACGTGTGTTTGTTTGCAGAGCTCGACCACCCAGCAGGATCCAACACACACACACACACACACACACACACACACACACACACACACACACACACACACACACACACACACACACACACACACACACACACACACACCATACAAACCCTGCTGTAAAAATTGTGCCTAAAAACAAGAAAAATCTTAAAGGAGTTTGGTTCATAAATGTTTTGATACATTTCCTGCACTTAAATTATTTATTTTCATATTTAGTATTGACGACTTTCTCTTGACTTATGAAATATGTCCTTGTCAGAGCAGTTGTAGTTAAAGGAAAGAAGACTGATCAGTGCACAGAATTCTAGAAACTTTCTTAAATGTCTTCACATAAGTTGAGTTTTACTGAAATCATTACAATATTGCTATGTTTTCATAAAGAAGGCTCCTTAACGGACTAAATATCTGTTTGTTTGCTTTTCATCCGCTCATTGCTGACTTCAAGATGTCTGATGTGTACAAACACATAAACATGAGTCTTTATTATTGATTCATCTGTTTATTCAATACAGGAAGAAGATATAAATGTAAATTAGACTGTTTTGAATTTGTTAAAAGCTGTATTTTATTCTCCAAGCTATAGGCTAACAGTTTCCCCCTGCTTCCAGTGTTTATGCTTTTCTGTCTCTCCTGATAAAATTCTGTGTTTGTATTCTATTAAATGTTTTATTTCTAAAGAAGTTTATGGATTAAAGTGATATACTTCTCTTATCTGAATCTTGGAAACGATGTTCTAAGTGTTCCAACATGAACAAAACCAGGAAAATGTGATTCATTTGATTATTTACAGCTGTGAATTTACTACTGTGACCTGTCAAATGTCTTCAAAAGGTTTTTGTATTTACACAGCTTAAGCATTAATAAGAATAAATGCATGCGGTCATAAAGTAATGAAGAGGTGCAGGAATCTTTTCTCTTATGTGACAATGAAGATCTGGTGTGAATTTGAGTCCATCAGCTGGAGTGCAAACACTTTGACTCTCCAGTTAATCCTCACAACAAACACTCAAACGCTCGATCATCATCCTAAATGTGGTGATTTCTCAAGGCAGTTCTCTTTGCACAGTGGAGGAGCAAGAAACTTTACTTTATTTCTTATTTTTCTTGATTTTTTTTTTTTTTTATTTGTACCAATTTTTTAAAAGGCCGCAGAAGACATTTATGTATTTATCTATTTAAATATGAATTTGAGGGTTTTAAAAGAAGACTTAGCACAATATTTTGTGAGCTGATTAGTTCGTGTTACTTTGATAAATTCTACGACAACAAAATCATAAATATATAGAGAGCATTTCATTCCTGGAGTTTGCAGAACAATTTGGACAAATAAAATAATAATAATAAAAACATTAAGAGCTTAAATTTAGAAAATAAAAGTAAAGTCATTTGACTAAAGTATCTCTGGATATGTCCCTGTTTATTGTAAATTGTTTATTGAATTTAATCTCATGTTATTTTAGGCTATTTAACGTACTATATTTTACATTTAATTTAATTTATTTGTTTTCACATTTGTGATTGTGCTTTTTTACAAATTCGTGTTAATAAATATAAATATTTTCCAGTTTAGATTTTGTATCATAATGCTTTTGTTCAACACTGCATGAAGGATCTCCTCTGACATCTAGAGTTACCAACAACAGTTCATTTATTCCACTTTAAGATAAGATAAGATAAGATAAGATAAGATAAGATAAGATAAGATAAGATAAGATAAGATAAGATAATCCTTTATTAGTCCAGCAGCGGGGACATTTGCAGGCTTACAGCAGCATAGAGTAAAGTGCACACAAGAGAAAAAAAAATAAAAAATGAAAAATAAAAAATAAAATAAAACAAGTATTATAAATAAGCAATTAAAAAAACAAACAGTAGAAAAAACAACAATAACTGAAATATTATATTTACAGACAGAAAACCCCCAACTATTTTAACTATTTTAACTTTTTTAACTATTATTGCACAGTGTAATGTGATGTATTGCACAGGTTTTTATTGTCATGTTATTATTGTCATGTTATTATTGTCATGTTATTATTGTCATGTTTTTATTGTCATGTTATTATTGTCATGTTTTTATTGTCATGTTATTATTGTCATGTTATTGGGATTGTCAGAGCTGGTTGTGCAACTTTATGTCTTTAATGTATATTTGAAGCTCTTTCTGCATGATCAGTGACACTAATAAATATAAATATTAAGATTTTGTATCACAATGCTTTTGTTCAACACTGCATGAAGGATCTCCTCTGACAGCTAGAGTTACCAACAACAGTTCATTTATTCCACTTTATGTCTTTAATGTATATTTGAAGCTCTTTCTGCAGATCAGTGACACTAATAAATGTAAAATGTAACTCCTCCATCATTCCACACTCTCCTCCCAGTGGACCCTCCCAGTGGACCCTCCCAGGACCCTCCCAGTGGACCCAGCATCTCTTCACGCACAGCCCCCTCGACCACTTGACCCGCCTCCGTCCTTCATAACTGCGGCTGTGAGGGACGCAGGACACAGTCTCCAAATGTCTCCATGCGGTTAGATCCTCTCCGGTCGGACCCGTTTACCGGCATCCATGGACCCAAAGCCTCCGCTGTCTGCTGCTCTCTAACGGGCTGCAGAGGCTGAACCATCTCTGGAACTTCTCTCCTCCTCTCCTCCTCTCCCTCCCTCCTCCTCCTCCCTCCACTCCCTCCTCTCCTCCTCCCTCCTCCTCTCTTCCTCTCTTCCTCTCTCCTCCTCCTCCCTCCTCCTCCTCTCTTCCTCTCTTCCTCTCCTCCTCTCTCCTCCTCTCTTCCTCTCCTCCTCTCCTCTCCTCTCCCCTCCTCTCCTCCTCTCTTCCTCTCCTCCTCTCCTCCTCTCTTCCTCTCCCTCCTCTCCTCCCTCTCTTCCTCTCTTCCTCTCCTCCCTCTCCTCCTCTCCTCCTCTCCCTCCCTCTCCTCCTCTCTTCCTCTCTCCTCTCCTCTCCTCCTCTCCTCCTCCCCTCCTCTCCTCTCTTCCTCCTCCCTCCTCTCCTCCTTCCTTCCTCTCCTCCTCTCTTCCTCTTCCCTCTCCTCCTCTCCCTCCACCTCCTCCTCTCTTCCTCCTCTTCCTCTCCCCCTCTCCTCCCTCCCCTCCTCCTCTCTTCCTCCTCTCCTCCTCCTCCTCCTCTCTTCCTCTCCTCCTCTCTTCCTCTTCTCTCCTCCTCCTCCTCCTCTCCTCCTCTCCTCCTCCTCTCCTCCTCTCCCTCTCTTCCTCTCTTCCTCTCCTCCTCCTCCTCTCTTCCTCTCCTCTCTCCTCCTCTCCCTCTCTTCCTCTCCTCCTCCCCTCTCCCTCCTCTCCTCCTCTCCTCCCTCCTCCTCTCCTCCTCTCTTCCTCTCCTCCTCTCTCCTCCTCTCCTCCTCTTCCTCTCCCTCCTCCTCTCCTCCGGTCCACTCCTCTCCTCTCTCCTCCTCTCCTCCTCTCCTCCCTCTCCTCCTCCTCTCCTCTCTTCCTCTCCCTCCCCTCCTCCTCTCCTCCTCCTCCTCCCTCCTCTCCTCCCTCCTCTTCCCCTCCTCCTCCTCTCCTCCTCCCTCTCCTCTTTCCTCTCCTCCTCTCCTCCTCTCCTCCTCCTCCTCTCCTCCTCCTCCTCTCCTCCTCCCCTCTCCTCCTCTCTTCCTCTCCTCCTCTCCTCCTCTCCTCCTCTCCTCTCCTCCTCTCCTCCTCTCCTCCTCTCCTCCTCCTCTCCTCTCCTCCTCCTCTCCATCCCATTACCGCACCGTGCGTAATGGCGTTTGGCACCAAAACGGGCTTCTCCGTGCGCGACATCCTGGATCTCCCGGACCCGACCGGGAGGTGCTGCTCCGGGACCGAGGAGACCGAGGAGGACGACCCAGAGGAGGGACCGGGAACCGGGCAGAAGATGGGATTTACCGGCCGGAGTGTCTGCGGAGAGAGAGGAGGAGGGCAGGTGGAGCCGAGGGTCCGGAGACCTGCACCTCTCAGGTGAGGACACCTGGTTTAAAAAGACATATATATATATATATATATATATATATATATATATATATATATATATGTATACTTTATTACATTCATATCATATATATACTTTATTCTATTCATATCATATATATACTTTATTACATTCATATCACATATATACTTTATTCTATTCATATATATACTTTATTCTATTCATATCATATATATACTTTATTCTATTCACATCATATATATACTTTATTCTATTCATATCATATATATATATATATATATATATACTTTATTATATTCATATCATATATATATATATATATATATATACTTTATTACATTCATATCATATATATATATATATATATACTTTATTATATTCATATCATATATATATATATATATATATATATACTTTATTACATTCATATCATATATATATATATATATATACTTTATTATATTCATATCATATATATATATATATATATATATACTTTATTCTATTCATATCATATATATACTTTATTCTATTCATATCATATATATACTTTATTATATTCATATCATATATATACTTTATTCTATTCATATCACATATATACTTTATTCTATTCATATCATATATATACTTTATTACATTCATATCATATATATACTTTATTACATTCATATCATATATATACTTTATTATATTCATATCATATATATACTTTATTATATTCATATCATATATATACTTTATTACATTCATATCATATATATACTTTATTACATTCATATCATATATATACTTTATTCTATTCATATCATATATACTTTATTACATTCATATCATATATACACTTTATTATATTAATATCATATATATACTTTATTATATTCATATCATATATATACTTTATTACATTCATATCATATATATACTTTATTATATTCATATCATATATATACTTTATTACATTCATATCATATATATACTTTATTATATTCATATCATATATATACTTTATTATATTCATATCATATATATACTTTATTATATTCATATCATATATACACTTTATTATATTCATATCATATATATACTTTATTCTATTCATATCATATATATACTTTATTATATTCACATCATATATATACTTTATTCCATTCATATCATATATATACTTTATTCCATTCATATCATATATATACTTTATTCCATTCATATCATATATATACTTTATAGTCCTATTCATATCTAATCTGACTCTTAACTCTTGGTCTGACTCTCCTCTGCTCGTGCGTAATTGCCAAATCAATGGAATAATTAATTGTATTTATCTGCTTATAAATTGATGCTTTCTACTTTGAATATCAAACTTAGTAAATGCAACTTCAGTTATACTATTTAAATGATAAGAAATGACATTAGACCATCGATGAATCCTCGTTTACAGCAGAGTGAGTTATTTGATCACCAATTAACTCACTTTTAAACCCTTATTAATATTTTCCAGTGTTTAGTTTGTGTCCTTTGTAACAGGAACAGAGAGAGATGAGAGCTGTCACATCGTTCAGACACATGTGGAACTCAAACATGGTGTTTTTGTGAATGAAGGATTCCAGAGCAGAATATATTCAGTGTGAAGGAAACAAAATGCCAACCTGAGCTGAATAAAAGCACACTGATGTAGAGGAAGGAGTCCAGTATTTCTGTCGTGAAAGTTTTATAAGATAAAATAAGATAAGATAAGATAAGATAAAATAAGATAATCCTTTGTTAGTCCCGCAGTGGGGACATTTACAGGATTACAGCAGCAGAGAGTAAACGTCCCTTCCAGAAGAGTAAATAATTACTTTTGAATGTTTTATTTATGCCAGATTTAGTTTTAACTTTTTTCCAGAAAGGATGGATGTCTTAAAACAAGACAGAATAAAACGTGAGAATAATTGAATTTTAAAGTTAAAAACCTTTTTTTGTTTAATTTAAGAGTCACTTTTGATTTAGTTTGCAACTTTTCATCCAATTAAATAACCAGTTTTGGGGATATTTAGAGGAAGGATTCCAGTGTTTCTGTCGTGAAAGTTTTATAAGAGAAGATAAGATAAGATAAGATAAGATAAGATAAGATAAGATAAGATAAGATAATCCTTTATTAGTGGGGACATTTACAGGATTACAGCAGCATAGAGTAAAGTGCACACAAGAGACATAGTAAAAGAAAGAAAATAAGTATTATAAATAAGCATATGAGCAATAAAAACACAATAAAACACAATAAAACACAATAAAAACACAATAAAACACAGTAATGAATCCATCCATCAAAGATAAGATAAGATAAGATAAGATAAAATAAGATAAGATAATCCTTTGTTAGTGGGGACATTTACAGGATTACAGCAGCAAAGGGTAAAGTGCACACAAGAGACATAGTAGAAGAAAGAAAAGAAGTATTATAAATAAGCAAATGATATTTTGGGGATATTTAGATGAAGGATTCCAGTATTTCTGTCGTGGAAGTTTTATAAGATGAGATGAGATGAGATGAGATAATCCTTTGTTAGTGGGGACATTTACAGGATTACAGCAGCATAGAGTAAAGTGCAAACAAGAGACATAGTAAAGAAAGAAAATAAGTATTATAAATAAGCATATGAGCAATAAAAACACAATAAAAACAGTAAAGAACCCACCAGAGTCCAGAGAGTAATCAGATTACCTGTCCTCTCTCTGCAGTGCACGGTGTTTCCCTAGAGTCCAGAGAGTAATCAGATTACCTGTCCTCTCTCTGCAGTGCACGGTGTTTCCCTAGAGTCCAGAGAGTAATCAGATTACCTGTCCTCTCTCTGCAGTGCACGGTGTTTCCCTGAGTCCAGATCCCCGGAGCTCTCCACGGACGCGTCCCCGGAGACCCGCAGCAGAAAGCGGCGCGTCCTCTTCTCCAAAGCGCAGACTTTGGAGCTGGAGCGCCGCTTCCTGCAGCAGCGTTACCTGTCCGCCCCGGAGAGGGAGCACCTGGCCGGCCTGATCCACCTCACCCCCAACCAGGTGAAGATCTGGTTCCAGAACCACCGATACAAGATGAAGAGGGCCGACGCGCTGCAGCTGCTGCCCGCTCCAGGTCGCAGGGTCTCCATCCCGGTCCTGGTGCGGGATGGGAAGCCCTGCGACCTGGAGGTGACGCTCAGGTCCGGCCTGAGTCTGCCTCTGTGCGCCTACTCCCCGCTGCTGCACCCCGGGTACGGTGCAGAGCATCCGGCTGCAGCAGCACCATCCCGGGCTGCACATGTACCACTGGAGCTGGTGAAGCCTGAGGCCAGAACTCTGACTGAGAAAACTCCACTTCATCAGCTCCTGTTCGGCTTTAAACATAACATAACATTTCTTTCTACAATCAACACTTGAAATGATGAAGGCACTTGCAAATGACAAGGTAGTACAAAATGTAAACCATACTTTGGTGTTTCATTTTCCCCACTGAACCATGCATGACCCCTTTACAAGAGGAAGAACACTCTTCTTCTTTTGGTTTGTTCAGGTTTGGTTTTCCCAGAAAAAAAGTGTCTTTTCCAGAAAGGAGAAAGCTCAACAGGCCCTCTTGAGTGACAAACGCCCCTTTCAGAAGAGTAAATAATTACTTTTGAATGTTTTATTTATGCCAGATTTTGTTTTCCCTTCCAGAAAGGATGGATGTCTTAAAACAAGACAGAATAAAACGTGAGAATAATTGCATTTTAAAGT
>NW_026550750.1:0-722 GCF_027596085.1 Anoplopoma fimbria | reverse complement strand
GTCAGAAAAGACACTTTTGGGGTATTTTAAGGCTGAAACGTCTTTTTGCAGCAGAAAAGCTGTAAATGCCGGAAATGCAACTAAAAGTGATGAAAGTATCATGTTTTCATGAAAACACAAGGAAGTATCATGTTTTCATGAAAACACAAGTAAACTTGTTATTATGACTCCAGAGGCCCTTACTTGAAGGGCCTCTGGAGTATCATGAAGTATCATGTTTTCATGAAAACATGATACTTTCAGATGCATTTCTGGCTTTTTTGCTCACAAAAGTCGTTTCAGCCTGAAAATACCCCAAAAGTGTCTTTTCTGACAGGAATTCATACTTTACATGAGTTTCTTCAAGTAAGGGCCTCTGGAGTCATAATAACAAGTTTACTTGTGTTTTCATGAAAACATGATACTTCCTTGTGTTTTCATGAAAAACATGATACTTTCATCACTTTTAGATGCATTTCTGGCTTTTTTGCTCACAAAAGTCGTTTCAGCCTGAAAATACCCCAAAAGTGTCTTTTCTGGACAGGAATTGCATATTTTACATGAGTTTCTTCAAGTAAGGGCCTCTGGACTCATAATAACAAGTTTACTTTACGCAAATGCATCACTTTTAGATGCATTTTTATGCTTTTCTGCTGCAAAAAGACGCTTCAGCCTTAAAAATACCCCAAAAGTGTCTTTTCTGGACAGGGGAATTCATACTTTACATGAGATTCTTCAAGTAA
>NW_026550749.1:0-1798 GCF_027596085.1 Anoplopoma fimbria | reverse complement strand
CGCTGCTGCTTTTCAGTGGACACCGACAGGGTGGGAAGGAAATAGCTAGATCATGACTTGCCGGTATAGAAATGACACAAATCCAGTTAAATGATGGCTTTCATCATTCCTAAGCTCATCGATCATTTTCTTTTCAATTTTATGCTAACGTATTCTACATTTCAACAGTAAATATTAATCTTTTTACTGCACTACATTTGTGATCCTTATAGCCACTTTGTACATTCTGATTTGACATTTAAAAGCTGTGAGTGTGTCTGGCAATCTGCAGGCGCTCCCTGTATAGACGAAAGAGCAAAGCGTGGTGATATAGTATCTTTAAAAGGCCCTTTGGTAGGCACAATATTTGCTTACGGCCATACCACCCTGAACACGCCCGATCTCGTCTGATCTCGGAAGCTAAGCAGGGTCGGGCCTGGTCAGTACTTGGATGGGAGACCGCCTGGGAATACCAGGTGCTGTAAGCTTTTTCACTCCTCTTTACAAAAAGCAGAGGGCGCTGCTGCTTTTTCAGTGGACACCGACAGGGTGGGAAGGAAATAGCTAGATCATGACTTGCCGGTATAGAAATGACACAAATCCAGTTAAATGATGGCTTTCATCATTCCTAAGCTCATCGATCATTTTCTTTTCAATTTTATGCTAACGTATTCTACATTTCAACAGTAAATATTAATCTTTTTACTGCACTACATTTGTGATCCTTATAGCCACTTTGTACATTCTGATTTGACATTTAAAAGCTGTGAGTGTGTCTGGCAATCTGCAGGCGCTCCCTGTATAGACGAAAGAGCAAAGCGTGGTGATATAGTATCTTTAAAAGGCCCTTTGGTAGGCACAATATTTGCTTACGGCCATACCACCCTGAACACGCCCGATCTCGTCTGATCTCGGAAGCTAAGCAGGGTCGGGCCTGGTCAGTACTTGGATGGGAGACCGCCTGGGAATACCAGGTGCTGTAAGCTTTTTCACTCCTCTTTACAAAAAGCAGAGGGCGCTGCTGCTTTTTCAGTGGACACCGACAGGGTGGGAAGGAAATAGCTAGATCATGACTTGCCGGTATAGAAATGACACAAATCCAGTTAAATGATGGCTTTCATCATTCCTAAGCTCATCGATCATTTTCTTTTCAATTTTATGCTAACGTATTCTACATTTCAACAGTAAATATTAATCTTTTTACTGCACTACATTTGTGATCCTTATAGCCACTTTGTACATTCTGATTTGACATTTAAAAGCTGTGAGTGTGTCTGGCAATCTGCAGGCGCTCCCTGTATAGACGAAAGAGCAAGCGTGGTGATATAGTATCTTTAAAAGGCCCTTTGGTAGGCGCAATATTTGCTTACGGCCATACCACCCTGAACACGCCCGATCTCGTCTGATCTCGGAAGCTAAGCAGGGTCGGGCCTGGTCAGTACTTGGATGGGAGACCGCCTGGGAATACCAGGTGCTGTAAGCTTTTTCACTCCTCTTTACAAAAAGCAGAGGGCGCTGCTGCTTTTTCAGTGGACACCGACAGGGTGGGAAGGAAATAGCTAGATCATGACTTGCCGGTATAGAAATGACACAAATCCAGTTAAATGATGGCTTTCATCATTCCTAAGCTCATCGATCATTTTCTTTTCAATTTTATGCTAACGTATTCTACATTTCAACAGTAAATATTAATCTTTTTACTGCACTACATTTGTGATCCTTATAGCCACTTTGTACATTCTGATTTGACATTTAAAAGCTGTGAGTGTGTCTGGCAATCTGCAGGCGCTCCCTGTATAGACGAAAGAGCAAGCGTGGT
>NW_026550748.1:0-811 GCF_027596085.1 Anoplopoma fimbria | reverse complement strand
CTCGCGGATGGTACCAATCGATCCGCAGTGGAGTCATTAGTGGGAGTACAGACCACTTACAAGACGGTAGGACCTTCATGAAAAAAGTTATTCACGAAAAACCAATATTTTCTTGGGTTTCGAACCATTCCCAAGGTCCTAGAGAGTCGGGGTTGGTACCATTCGATCGGACTTGGCCGAATTAGTGGACACGGAGACCATGTCCAAGTCTCTACCACCTTCAGAAAAAAAGTTATTCAAGAATATGTAATCCTCTCATGTGTAATCGTGGTTTTCATCCCTATTCCTAACCCTAACCCTAACCCTAACCCCTAACCCCTAACCCTAACCCCTAACCCTAACCCTAACCCTTTTCAAAAAGGATCAAGAATCTGTGGTTTTCATCCTTATCCTATCCTAACCCTAACCCTAACCCTAGCGAACAACAATGGCAGCTATATCAAAGGAAGGACCTAGAGACTCGCGGATGGTACCAATCGATCCGCAGTGGAGTCATTAGTGGGAGTACAGACCACTTACAAGACGGTAGGACCTTCATGAAAAAAGTTATTCACGAAAAACCAATATTTTCTTGGGTTTCGAACCATTCCCAAGGTCCTAGAGAGTCGGGGTTGGTACCATTCGATCGGACTTGGCCGAATTAGTGGACACGGAGACCACTTCCAAGTCTCTACCACCTTCAGAAAAAAAGTTATTCAAGAATATGTAATCCTCTCATGTGTAATCGTGGTTTTCATCCCTATTCCTAACCCTAACCCTAACCCTAACCCTAGTCATCCCTAACCCTAACCCTAACCCTAACCCTAACCCT
>NW_026550747.1:0-1891 GCF_027596085.1 Anoplopoma fimbria | reverse complement strand
GAGAGAGAGAGAGACAGAGAGAGAGACAGACAGAGTATTTACCACGTTCACCGGTCAGATGCTAAAGCTAACGCTAGCCTCTCTCTCTCTCTCTCTGTAGCCTCTGTAGTCTCTCTCTGTTAGCTCTGTAAAGCTAAAGCTAACGTAAGCCTCTAAAGCTAAAGCTAAAGCTAGCCTCGTTAGCCTCTGTAAAGCTAAAGCTAACGCTAGCGTTAGCCTCTGTAAAGCTAAAGCTAACGCTAGCCTCTGTAAAGCTAAAGCTAACGCTAGCCTCTGTAAAGCTAAAGCTAACAGTAAGCCTCTAAAGCTAAAGCTAGCCTCAGTTAGCCTCTGTAAAGCTAAAGCTAAAGCTAACGTTAGCCTCTAAAGCTAAAGCTAGCCTCGTTAGCCTCTGTAAAGCCAAAGCTAACGCTAGCCTCTGTAAAGCTAAAGCTAACGTAAGCCTCTAAAGCCAAAGCTAAAGCTACTTCGTTAGCCTCTGTAAAGCTAAAGCACTGCTAGCCTCTCTTACCTTTCATGTGAGCAGGTTCTGATAACTTCATTTTAGTCCTCCATCATCAACCCTCTGCACACACTGCGCATGCGCACTGACGTAAGAGCAGAGGAGGAGGAGCTGATGTTAAGAGTGAGAGGAGGAGGAGCTGATGTTAAGAGGAGAGGAGGAGGAGGAGGAGCTGATGTTGGAGAGGAGAGGAGGAGGTGAGGAGGAGGAGCTGATAAGAGGAGAGGAGAGAGGAGGAGCGATGTTAAGAGGAGAGGAGGAGGAGCTGATGTTAAGAGTGAGAGGAGGAGGAGGAGGAGCTGATGTTAAGAGGAGAGGAGGAGGAGGAGGAGGAGGAGAGCTGATGTTAAGAGGAGAGGAGAGGAGGAGGAGCTGATGTTAAGAGAGGGAGAGGAGGAGCTGATGTTAAGAGGAGAGGAGGAGCTGATGTTAAGAGGAGAGGAGGAGGAGGAGCTGATGTTAAGAGGAGGAGGAGGAGCTGATGTTAAGAGGAGGAGGAGGAGCTGATGTTAAGAGGAGAGGAGGAGGAGCTGATGTTAAGAGGAGGAGGAGCTGATGTTAAGAGGAGAGGAGAGGAGAGGAGCTGATGTTAAGGAGAGGAGGAGGAGCTGTTAAGAGGAGAGGAGAGAGGAGGAGGGAGAGGAGGAGGGAGGAGGAGCTGATGTTAAGAGGAGGAGGAGGAGGAGCTGATGTTAAGAGGAGAGGAGGAGGAGCTGATGTTAAGATGTTAAGAGGAGGAGGAGGAGCTGATGTTAAGAGGAGAGGAGGAGCTGATGTTAAGAGGAGGAGGAGGAGCTGATGTTAAGAGGAGGAGGAGGAGCTGATGTTAAGAGGAGGAGGAGGAGCTGATGTTAAGAGGGAGGAGGAGGAGGAGCTGATGTTAAGAGGAGAGGAGCAGAGGATGATGGAGAGCAGGCCGACTAATCAACCACCGCTGCTCCTCCTCCTCCTTCTCCTCCTTCTTCCTCTTCTTCTCCTACAGGATTCTCCTCGTACATTATTATTTAATATTACAGTAATCTATCTCTGATTCCACTGATGTGTAAGAACACTAAAATATTTCATGTTTAATTATGAATCATATGAAGAGGAACGTCCTTATTGTCCTTTAAAACAATCAACAGAATAACACAAGATACAGAAACAACATATGTTCACCCTGCAGCCCTCTTATAATATATATTATCATATATATTAAATATATATATATATTATGATATATATTATGATATATATTAAATATATATATATTATGATATATATTAAATATATATATATTATGATATATATTAAATATATATATATATTATGATATATATTAAATATATTATAAGATATATATTAAATATATATATATTATGATATATATTAAATATATATATATTATAA
>NW_026550746.1:0-5562 GCF_027596085.1 Anoplopoma fimbria | reverse complement strand
CCACGTTCACCGGTCAGATGCTAAAGCTAACGCTAGCCTCTCTCTCTCTCTCTCTGTAGCCTCTGTAGTCTCTCTCTCGTTAGCCTCTGTAAAGCTAAAGCTAACGTAAGCCTCTCTAAAGCTAAAGCTAAAGCTAGCCTCGTTAGCCTCTGTAAAGCTAAAGCTAACGCTAGCGTTAGCCTCTGTAAAGCTAAAGCTAACGCTAGCCTCTGTAAAGCTAAAGCTAACGCTAGCCTCTGTAAAGCTAAAGCTAACGTAAGCCTCTCTAAAGCTAAAGCTAAAGCTAGCCTCGTTAGCCTCTGTAAAGCTAAAGCTAACGTTAGCCTCTCTTACCTTCATGCGGAGCAGGTTCTTGGATAACTTCACGTGGTCCTCCATCATCAACCCTCTGCACACACTGCGCATGCGCACTGACGTAAGAGCAGAGGAGGAGGAGCTGATGTTAAGAGGAGAGGAGGAGGAGCTGATGTTAAGAGGAGAGGAGAGGAGGAGGAGCTGATGTTAAGAGGAGAGGAGGAGGAGGAGGAGCTGATGTTAAGAGGAGAGGAGGAGGAGCTGATGTTAAGAGGAGAGGAGAGGAGGAGATGTTAAGAGGAGAGGAGCTGATGTTAAGAGGAGAGGAGGAGGAGGAGCTGATGTTAAGAGGAGAGGAGGAGGAGGAGTTAAGAGGAGCTGATGTTAAGAGGAGGAGGAAGAGCTGATGTTAAGAGGAGAGGAGGAGGAGGAGCTGATGTTAAGAGGAGAGGAGAGGAGGAGGAGCTGATGTTAAGAGGAGAGGAGAGGAGGAGGAGCTGATGTTAAGAGGAGAGGGAGGAGCTGATGTTAAGAGAGGAGAGGAGGAGCTGATGTTAAGAGGAGAGGAGAGGAGGAGGAGCTGATGTTAAGAGGAGAGGAGGAGGAGCTGATGTTAAGAGGAGAGGAGGAGGAGCTGATGTTAAGAGGAGAGGAGCTGAGGAGGAGGAGGAGGAGCTGATGTTAAGAGGAGAGGAGGAGGAGGAGCTGATGTTAAGAGGAGAGGAGGGAGGAGCTGATGTTAAGAGGAGAGGAGCTGATGGAGGAGAGGAGTTAAGAGGAGGAGGAGGAGCTGATGTTAAGAGGAGAGGAGAGGAGGAGGAGCTGATGTTAAGAGGAGAGGAGGAGGAGGAGCTGATGTTAAGAGGAGGAGCTGAGGATGTTAAGAGGAGAGGAGGAGGAGCTGATGTTAAGAGGAGAGGAGGAGGAGGAGCTGATGTTAAGAGGAGAGGAGGAGGAGGATGTTAAGAGGAGAGGAGGAGGAGGAGGAGCTGATGTTAAGAGGAGAGGAGAGGAGGAGGAGCTGATGTTAAGAGGAGAGGAGGGAGGAGGAGCTGATGTTAAGAGGAGAGGAGGAGGAGCTGATGTTAAGAGGAGAGGAGGAGGAGTTAAGAGGAGAGGAGGAGGAGCTGATGTTAAGAGGAGCTGATGTTAAGAGGAGAGGAGGAGGAGGAGGAGCTGATGTTAAGAGGAGAGGAGGAGGAGCTGATGTTAAGAGGAGGAGAGGAGTTAAGAGGAGGAGCTGATGTTAAGAGGAGAGGAGGAGGAGGAGCTGATGTTAAGAGGAGAGGAGGGAGGAGGAGCTGATGTTAAGAGGAGAGGAGGGAGGAGGAGCTGATGTTAAGAGGAGAGGAGGGAGGAGGAGCTGATGTTAAGAGGAGGAGGAGGAGGAGCTGATGTTAAGAGGAGAGGAGGAGGAGCTGATGTTAAGAGGGAGGAGGAGGAGTTAAGAGCTGATGTTAAGAGGATGTTAGAGGAGGAGGAGGAGCTGATGTTAAGAGGAGGAGGAGGAGGAGGAGCTGATGTTAAGGAGGAGGAGAGGAGGAGGAGGAGCTGATGTTAAGAGGAGAGGAGAGGAGGAGGAGCTGATGTTAAGAGGAGAGGAGGAGGAGGAGCTGATGTTAAGAGGAGAGGAGGAGGAGGAGCTGATGTTAAGAGGAGAGGAGGAGGAGGAGCTGATGTTAAGAGGAGAGGAGGAGGAGGAGCTGATGTTAAGAGGAGAGGAGGAGGAGGAGGAGCTGATGTTAGGAGAGGGAGAGGAGGAGGATGTTAAGAGGAGAGGAGAGGAGGAGGAGCTGATGTTAAGAGGAGAGGAGGAGGAGGAAGGGAGGAGCTGATGTTAAGAGGAGAGGAGAGGAGGAGGAGCTGATGTTAAGAGGAGAGGAGGAGGAGGAGGAGCTGATGTTAAGAGGAGAGGAGAGGAGGAGCTGATGGAGGAGAGCTGATGTTAAGAGGAGAGGAGGAGGAGCTGATGTTAAGAGGAGGAGGAGGAGCTGATGTTAAGAGGAGAGGAGGAGCTGATGTTAAGAGCTGATGTTAAGAGGAGAGGAGGAGGAGGAGCTGATGTTAAGAGGAGAGGAGGAGGAGGAGCTGATGTTAAGAGGAGAGGAGGGAGGAGCTGATGTTAAGAGGAGAGGAGGAGGAGGAGCTGATGTTAAGAGCTGATGTTAAGAGGAGAGGAGGAGGAGCTGATGTTAAGAGGAGAGGAGGAGGAGGAGCTGATGTTAAGAGGAGAGGAGGAGGAGGAGCTGATGTTAAGAGGAGAGGAGGAGGAGCTGATGTTAAGAGGAGAGGAGGAGGAGGAGCTGATGTTAAGAGGAGAGGAGGAGGAGCTGATGTTAAGAGGAGAGGAGGAGGAGGAGCTGATGTTAAGAGGAGAGGAGAGGAGGAGGAGCTGATGTTAAGAGGAGAGGAGGAGGAGCTGATGTTAAGAGGAGAGGAGGAGGAGGAGGAGCTGATGTTAAGAGGAGAGGAGGAGGAGGAGGAGCTGATGTTAAGAGGAGAGGAGGAGGAGGTTAAGAGGAGAGGAGGAGGAGGAGGAGCTGATGTTAAGAGGAGAGGAGGAGGAGGAGCTGATGTTAAGAGGAGAGGAGGAGGAGGAGCTGATGTTAAGAGGAGAGGAGGAGGAGGAGCTGATGTTAAGAGGAGAGGAGGAGCTGATGAGGAGGAGGAGCTGATGTTAAGAGGAGAGGAGGAGGAGCTGATGTTAAGAGGAGAGGAGGAGGAGCTGATGTTAAGAGAGGAGGAGGAGGAGCTGATGTTAAGAGGAGAGGAGAGATGTTAGGAGGAGGAGCTGATGTTAAGAGGAGAGGAGGAGGAGCTGATGTTAAGAGGAGAGGAGGAGGAGGAGGAGCTGATGTTAAGAGGAGAGGAGGAGGAGCTGATGTTAAGAGGAGAGGAGGAGGAGCTGATGTTAAGAGGAGAGGAGGAGGAGGAGCTGATGTTAAGAGGAGAGGAGGAGGAGGAGGATGTTAAGAGGAGAGGAGGAGAGGAGGAGCTGATGTTAAGAGGAGAGGAGGAGGAGGAGCTGATGTTAAGAGGAGAGGAGGAGGAGGAGGAGCTGATGTTAAGAGGAGAGGAGGAGGAGCTGATGTTAAGAGGAGAGGAGGAGGAGGAGCTGATGTTAAGAGGAGAGGAGGAGGAGCTGATGTTAAGAGGAGGAGGAGGAGGAGCTGATGTTAAGAGGAGAGGAGGAGGAGCTGATGTTAAGAGGAGAGGGAGGAGGAGGAGGAGGAGCTGATGTTAAGAGGAGAGGAGGAGGAGGAGGATGTTAAGAGGAGAGGAGGAGGAGCTGATGTTAAGAGGAGAGGAGGAGGAGGAGCTGATGTTAAGAGGAGAGGAGGAGCTGATGTTAAGAGGAGAGGAGGAGGAGGAGCTGATGTTAAGAGGAGGAGGAGGAGAGCTGATGTTAAGAGGAGGAGGAGCTGATGTTAAGAGGAGAGGAGGAGGAGGAGCTGATGTTAAGAGGAGAGGAGGAGGAGGAGCTGATGTTAAGAGGAGAGGAGGAGGAGCTGATGTTAAGAGGAGAGGAGGAGGAGGAGCTGATGTTAAGCTGATGTTAAGAGGAGAGGAGGAGGAGGAGCTGATGTTAAGAGGAGAGGAGGAGGAGCTGATGTTAAGAGGAGAGGAGGAGGAGGAGCTGATGTTAAGAGGAGAGGAGGAGGAGCTGATGTTAAGAGGAGAGGAGGAGGAGGAGCTGATGTTAAGAGGAGAGGAGGAGCTGATGTTAAGAGGAGAGGAGGAGGAGGAGCTGATGTTAAGAGGAGAGGAGGAGGAGGAGCTGATGTTAAGAGGAGAGGAGGAGCTGATGTTAAGAGGAGGAGGAGGAGGAGCTGATGTTAAGAGGAGAGGAGGAGGAGGAGCTGATGTTAAGAGGAGAGGAGGAGCTGATGTTAAGAGGAGAGGAGGAGGAGGAGCTGATGTTAAGAGGAGAGGAGGAGGAGGAGGAGCTGATGTTAAGAGGAGAGGAGGAGGAGCTGATGTTAAGAGGAGAGGAGGAGGAGCTGATGTTAAGAGGAGAGGAGAGGAGGAGCTGATGTTAAGAGGAGAGGAGGAGGAGGAGCTGATGTTAAGAGGAGAGGAGGAGGAGGAGGAGCTGATGTTAAGAGGAGAGGAGGAGGAGGAGCTGATGTTAAGAGGAGAGGAGGAGGAGGAGCTGATGTTAAGAGGAGAGGAGAGGAGGAGCTGATGTTAAGAGGAGAGGAGAGGAGGAGGAGCTGATGTTAAGAGGAGAGGAGGAGGAGCTGATGTTAAGAGGAGAGGAGAGGAGGAGGAGCTGATGTTAAGAGGAGGAGGAGGAGGAGCTGATGTTAAGAGGAGAGGAGGAGGAGCTGATGTTAAGAGGAGAGGAGGAGGAGCTGATGTTAAGAGGAGAGGAGGAGGAGCTGATGTTAAGAGGAGAGGAGAGGAGGAGGAGCTGATGTTAAGAGGAGAGGAGGAGGAGCTGATGTTAAGAGGAGAGGAGGAGGAGGAGGAGCTGATGTTAAGAGGAGAGGAGGAGGAGCTGATGTTAAGAGGAGAGGAGGAGGAGCTGATGTTAAGAGGAGAGGAGGAGGAGCTGATGTTAAGAGGAGAGGAGGAGGAGCTGATGTTAAGAGGAGAGGAGGAGGAGGATGTTAAGAGGAGAGGAGGAGGAGGAGGAGCTGATGTTAAGAGGAGGGAGGAGGAGCTGATGTTAAGAGGAGAGGAGGAGGAGGAGCTGATGTTAAGAGGAGGAGGAGGAGGAGCTGATGTTAAGAGGAGAGGAGGAGGAGGAGCTGATGTTAAGAGGAGAGGAGGAGCTGATGTTAAGAGCAGAGGAGGAGGAGGAGCTGATGTTAAGAGGAGAGGAGGAGGAGGAGCTGATGTTAAGAGGAGAGGAGGAGGAGGAGCTGATGTTAAGAGGAGAGGAGGAGGAGGAGCTGATGTTAAGAGGAGGAGGAGGAGGGAGCTGATGTTAAGAGCTGATGTTAGGAGGAGGAGGAGGAGCTGATGTTAAGAGGAGAGGAGGAGGAGGAGCTGATGTTAAGAGGAGAGGAGGAGCTGATGTTAAGAGGAGAGGAGGAGGAGGAGCTGATGTTAAGAGGAGAGGAGGAGGAGCTGATGTTAAGAGGAGAGGAGGAGGAGGAGCTGATGTTAAGAGGAGGAGGAGGAGCTGATGTTAAGAGGAGAGGAGGAGCTGATGTTAAGAGGAGGAGGAGGAGCTGATGTTAAGAGGAGGTTAAGAGGAGGAGGAGGAGCTGATGTTAAGAGGAGGAGGAGGAGCTGATGTTAAGAGGAGAGGAGGAGCTG
>NW_026550743.1:0-2705 GCF_027596085.1 Anoplopoma fimbria | reverse complement strand
ATTAACTAACAACTAGTAGCCAACAAATAAAACAGTAGTCCGTTATAAAAGCACGTCTCCAGAGGAGTAATGAGGAGGTTCTGTGTCTCCAGATGTTTCATCCAGCTGTTACAAGAGCCGGAGATGTAATGTTTGTATGTCTCTCTCTCTACATAGTCAGTGGATGTCGAACGCCCGGCTCTCTGCATTTATTCATGGAACCTTCTGAAAGTTTAATAGAGCGACTCCATTAATCCACGAGAAGAATTAAAGATTCATCTCTCTCTCCTCCTCCTCCTCCTCCTCCTCCTCCTCCTCACCCTCCTTCTCCTCCCTCCTCCTCCTCCTCCTCCTCCTCTCTCCTCCTCAGCCCTCCTTCTCCTCCTTCTCCTCCTCCTCACCCCTCCTCCTCCTCCTCCTCCTCCTCTCCTCCTCTTCACCCCTCCTTCTCCTCCTCCTCACCTCCTCCTCCTCCTCCTCCTCCACCTGCTCCTCCTCTTCCTCCTCCTCCTCTCTTCCTCCTGCCTCATCTCCTCCTCCTCCTCCTCACCCCTCTCTTCCTCCTCCTCCTCCATCTCCTCCTCACCCCTACTCTTCCTCCTCCTCCTCCTCTTCTTCCTCCTCACCCCTACTCTTCCTCCTCCTCCTCCTCCTCCTCCTCCTCCATCCTCCTCCTCCTCCTCCTCCTCCTCACTCTCTTCCTCCTCTTCCTCCATCTCATCTCCTCCTCCTCTCATCCTCCTCCTCCTCCTCACCCCTACTCTTCCTCCTCTTCCTCCTCTCCTCACTCCTCCTCCTCCTCATCCTCCCCTCACTCCTCCTCCTCTCATCCTCCTCCTCCTCACTCTTCCTCCTCTCCTCCATCTCCTCTCCTCTTCATCCTCCTCCTCCTCACCCCTACTCTTCCTCCTCTTCCTCCTATCCTCCTCCCTCCTCCTCCTCTTCATCCTCCTCCTCCTCACCCCTACTCTTCCTCCTCTTCCTCCTGTCCTCCATCTCCTCCTCCTCCTCTTCTCCTCCTCCTCCTCACCCCTCTCTCCTCCTCTCCTCCTCTCCTCCTCCTCCTCCTCACCCCTACTCTTCCTCCTCTTCCTCCTCTCCATCTCCTCTTCTCTTCCTCCTCCTCACCCCTACTCTTCCTCCTCTCCTCTCTGAAATATGGATGAGTGCTGACTCACTGGAGGAGAAACGTTTTTATTTCAAACATCTGAAACTCTTCAATAAAACAAAAACAACAACATGAGTCACATGACTGGTTTCTATTTTCATTTACCACTTCCTGTCTAGATGTTTCACAATAAAAGGCTCAGAGTGAAGGTGACATTTCTTCAGTTCTTCATGTTTTTAATCAAACTGATTGATAAAAAGTGAGACTCTACCAGGAGGCTTTTACTGTGAAGCATCAACAGGAAGTGTGTTGAACAGACTGAGGATCCTGTCAGTGATGACCTGTAGGGGGCGCTCTCGGTCCTGGACCCTGAGGTCCACCTCCAGAACACCGGGTTCCCCATCTGATGCTGGGCCACATGTACAAGTACTACTACGAAGGTACATCAATGGGAATACTCTAGAGGAGTACAAGTACCTCACTCTACTGGTACTCTAGAGGAGTACGAGTACAAGTACCTCACTCTACTGGTACTCTAGAGGAGTACGAGTACAAGTACCTCACTCTACTGGTACTCTAGAGGAGTACAAGTACCTCACTCTACTGGTACTCTAGAGGAGTACGAGTACAAGTACCTCACTCTACTGGTACTCTAGAGGAGTACAAGTACCTCACTCTACTGGTACTCTAGAGGAGTACGAGTACAAGTACCTCACTCTACTGGTACTCTAGAGGAGTACGAGTACAAGTACCTCACTCTACTGGTACTCTAGAGGACAAGTACCTCACTCTACTGGTACTCTAGAGGAGTACGAGTACAAGTACCTCACTCTACTGGTACTCTAGAGGACAAGTACCTCACTCTACTGGTACTCTAGAGGAGTACGAGTACAAGTACCTCACTCTACTGGTACTCTAGAGGACAAGTACCTCACTCTACTGATACTCTAGAGGAGTACAAGTACCTCACTCTACTGGTACTCTAGAGGAGTACAAGTACCTCACTCTACTGGTACTCTAGAGGAGTACAAGTACCTCACTCTACTGGTACTCTAGAGGAGTACGAGTACAAGTACCTCACTCTACTGGTACTCTAGAGGAGTACAAGTACAAGTACCTCACTCTACTGGTACTCTAGAGGAGTACAAGTACCTCACTCTACTGGTACTCTAGAGGAGTACAAGTACAAGTACCTCACTCTACTGGTACTCTAGAGGACAAGTACCTCACTCTACTGGTACTCTAGAGGAGTACAAGTACCTCACTCTACTGGTACTCTAGAGGAGTACAAGTACCTCACTCTACTGGTACTCTAGAGGAGTACAAGTACCTCACTCTACTGGTACTCTAGAGGAGTACAAGTATGAGTACCTCAATAATGACCTTTGACCTCCGGGACACAGAACACCAGAAAGACCTGATCCTCAACATCTGGACTAACTCTGGACCTCCATGAGGCTCTGATGATGAGAGAGAGAGAGAGAGAGGGGGAGAGAGGGGGAGAGAGAGAGAGAGAGAGAGAGAGAGCGGGTAAGCTCCGCCCCCTCTCTCTCTCTCTGTCTCTCTCTGTCTCTCTCTCTCTCTCTCTCTCTCTCTCTCTCTCTCTCTCTCTCTCTCT
>NW_026550742.1:0-4191 GCF_027596085.1 Anoplopoma fimbria | reverse complement strand
ATTAACTAACAACTAGTAGCCAACAAATAAACCAGTAGTCAACTAAAATATCACTAGCCATTAACTAACAACTAGTAGCCAACAAATGAAACCAGTAGTCTAAAATATCTCTCTAGCCATTAACTAACAACTAGTAGTTAACAAATAAAACCAGTAGTCAACTAAAATATAACTAGCCATTAACTAACAACTAGTAGCCAACAACAAAACCAGTAACTAAAATTTCGTCATTAACTAACAACTAGTAGCCAACAAATAAAACCAGTAGTCAACTAAAATATCACTAGCCATTAACAAAACTAGTTAACAAATAAAACCATTAGCCATTAACTAACAACTAGTCCAACAAATAAAACAGTAGTCAACTAAAATCACTATTAACTAACAACTAGTAGCCAACAAATAAAACAGTAGTCCGTTATAAAAGCACGTCTCCAGAGGAGTAATGAGGAGGTTCTGTGTCTCCAGATGTTTCATCCAGCTGTTACAAGAGCCGGAGATGTAATGTTTGTATGTCTCTCTCTCTACATAGTCAGTGGATGTCGAACACCCGGCTCTCTGCATTTATTCATGGAACCTTCTGAAAGTTTAATAGAGCGACTCCATTAATCCACGAGAAGAATTAAAGATTCATCTCCCCTCCTCCTCCTCCTCACCCCTCCTTCTCCTCCTCTCACCCTCCTCACCTCCTCCTCCTCCTCCTCAGCCCCTCCTTCTCCTCCTCACCCCTCCTTCTCCTCCTCCCCCTCCACCCTCCTCCTCTTCCTCTTCCTCCTCCTCCATCTCCTCCTCTTCCTCCTCCTCACCCCTACTCTTCCTCCTCGTCCTCCATCTCCTCCTCCTCTTCTTCCTCCTCCTCCATCTTCCTCCTCCTCTTCCTCCTCCTCCTCACCCCTACTCTTCCTCCTCGTCCCTCCATCTCCTCCTCCTCCTCCTCCCCTCTCTTCCTCCTCCTCCTCCTCCTCCTCCTCCTCTTCATCCTCCTCCTCACCCCTACTCTTCCTCCTCTTCCTCCTCGTCCTCCATCTCCCTCCTCCTCCTCTTCACCCCTACTCTTCCTCCTCCTCCTCACCCCTACTCTTCCTCCTCCATCTCTCCTCCTCACCTCCTACTCCTTCTTCCTCCTCTTCCTCCATCTCCATCTCCTCCTCCCTCTTCATCCTCCTCCTCCTCCTCACCCCTACTCTTCCTCCTCTTCCTCCATCCCTCCTCCTCCTCCTTTCATCCTCCTCCTCCTCCTCCTCCTCCTCACCCCTACTCTTCCTCCTCTTCCTCCTCGTCCTCCATCTCTCCTCCTCCTCCCTCTTCTTCATCCTCCTCCTCCTCACCCCTACTCTTCCTCCTCCTCCTCCATCTCCTCCTCCTCTTCATCCTCCTCCTCCTCCTCACCCCTACTCTTCCTCTTCCTCTTCCCTCCTCTCATCCCTCCTCCTCCTCCTCACCCCCTACTCTTCCTCCTCTTCTCCATCTCCTCCTCCATCCCTCCTCTCTTCCTCCTCCTCCTCCTCCTCACCCCTACTCTTCCTCCTCCTCTTCTTCCTCCTCCTCACCCCCTACTCTTCCTCCTCTCCTCTCTGAAATATGGATGAGTGCTGACTCACTGGAGGAGAAACGTTTTTATTTCAAACATCTGAAACTCTTCAATAAAACAAAAACAACAACATGAGTCACATGACTGGTTTCTATTTTCATTTACCACTTCCTGTCTAGATGTTTCACAATAAAAGGCTCAGAGTGAAGGTGACATTTCTTCAGTTCTTCATGTTTTTAATCAAACTGATTGATAAAAAGTGAGACTCTACCAGGAGGCTTTTACTGTGAAGCATCAACAGGAAGTGTGTTGAACAGACTGAGGATCCTGTCAGTGATGACCTGTAGGGGGCGCTCTCGGTCCTGGACCCTGAGGTCCACCTCCAGAACACCGGGTTCCCCATCTGATGCTGGGCCACATGTACAAGTACTACTACGAAGGTACATCAATGGGAATACTCTAGAGGAGTACAAGTACCTCACTCTACTGGTACTCTAGAGGAGTACAAGTACCTCACTCTACTGGTACTCTAGAGGAGTACGAGTACAAGTACCTCACTCTACTGGTACTCTAGAGGAGTACAAGTACCTCACTCTACTGGTACTCTAGAGGAGTATGAGTACAAGTACCTCACTCTACTGGTACTCTAGAGGAGTACCTCACTCTACTGAGTACCTCACTCTACTGGTACTCTAGAGGAGTAGTACAAGTACCTCACTCTACTGGTACTCTAGAGTACAGTACAAGTACCTCACTCTACTGGTACTCTAGAGTACAACAAGTACCTCACTCTACTGGTACTCTAGAGGAGTACAAGTACCTCACTCTACTGGTACTCTAGAGGACAAGTACCTCACTCTACTGATACTCTAGAGGAGTACACACTCCCGTACAAGTACCTCACTCTACTGGTACTCTAGAGTACAAGACAAGTACCTCACTCTACTGGTACTCTAGAGGAGTACGAGTACAAGTACCTCACTCTACTGGTACTCTAGAGGAGTACAAGTACCTCACTCTACTGGTACTCTAGAGGACAAGTACCTCACTCTACTGATACTCTAGAGGAGTACAAGTACCTCACTCTACTGGTACTCTAGAGGACAAGTACCTCACTCTACTGATACTCTAGAGTACAAGTACCTCACTCTACTGGTACTCTAGAGGAGTACAAGTACCTCACTCTACTGATACTCTAGAGGAGTACAAGTACCTCACTCTACTGGTACTCTAGAGGAGTACAACTACGAGTACCTCACTCTACTGGTACTCTAGAGGAGTACAAGTATGAGTACCTCACTCTACTGGTACTCTAGAGGAGTACAAGTACAAGTACCTCACTCTACTGGTACTCTAGAGGAGTACAAGTACCTCACTCTACTGGTACTCTAGAGGACAAATACCTCACTCTACTGATACTCTAGAGGAGTACAAGTACCTCACTCTACTGGTACTCTAGAGGAGTACAAGTACAAGTACCTCACTCTACTGGTACTCTAGAGGACAATTACAAGTACCTCACTCTACTGGTACTCTGAGGAGTACCGTGCCTCACTCTACTGGTACTCTGAGAGGAGTACGAAGTGCAGTACCTCCTCTGCCTGGGCCTCTAGAGGAGTACAAGTACAAGTCACCTCACTCTACTGGTACTCTGGAGAGTGCAGTACAAATACCCCTCACTCTACTGGTACTCTAGAGGACAGTACCTCACTCTACTGGTACTCTGGGAGTACGAGTACAAGTACCTCCTCTACTGAGTACTCTGGGACAAGTACCTCACTCTGCAGTACTCTATGAAGGGAGTACAAAGTACCTCACTCTACTGGTACTCTAGAGGAGTACAAGTACCTCACTCTACTGATACTCTAGAGGAGTACAAGTACCTCACTCTACTGGTACTCTAGAGGAGTACAAGTACGAGTACCTCACTCTACTGGTACTCTAGAGGAGTACGAAGTACAAGTACCTCACTCTACTGGTATTTCAGAGGAGTACAAGTACCTCACTCTACTGGTACCTAGAGGACAAATACCACTGATACTCTAGAGGAGCATACACTTTCACTCTACTGGTACTCTAGAGGAGTATGCAAGCATGAGTACTCTCAATAATGACCTTGACCTCTCGGGGACACAGAACACCAGAAAGACCTGATCCTCAACATCTGGACTAACTCTGGACCTCCATGAGGCTCTGATGATGAGAGAGAGAGAGAGAGGGGGGGGAGAGAGGGGGAGAGAGAGAGAGACATAGAGAGAGAGAGAGAGAGACAGAGAGAGAGAGAGAGAGAGAGAGACATAGAGAGAGAGAGAGAGAGAGAGAGAGAGAGAGAGACAGAGAGAGAGGGGGGGAGAGAGAGAGAGAGAGAGAGAGAGAGAGAGAGAGAGACAGAGAGAGACAGAGAGAGAGAGAGAGAGAGAGAGAGAGACAGAGAGAGAGAGAGAGAGAGAGAGGAGAGAGAGAGAGAGAGAGAGAGAGAGACTGAGAGAGAGAGAGAGAGAGAGAGGGGGAGGGCAAGCCCTGCCCCCCTCTCTCTCTGTCTCTCTCTCTCTCTCTCTGTCTCTCTCTCTCTCTCTCTCTCTCTCTCTCTCTCTCTCTCTCTCTCTCTGTCTCTCTCTCTCTCTCTCTCTCTCTCTCTCTCTCTCTCTCTCTCTCTCTCT
>NW_026550741.1:0-1861 GCF_027596085.1 Anoplopoma fimbria | reverse complement strand
ATTATTTTCTTTTCTAGGAACAAAACGTATACAAAACAATAATCAAAAAACGTATTAATTTATTTTTCTGTCTGTGTGTTTCTAAAACTCAACTTCCTGAGAAAACGGAAATCACGGAAATCAGTTTACCATCACCATATATAAACGATATACAAACACACACACACATATATAAATATATATATATAAAACACACACACACACACACACACACACACACACACACACACACACACACACACACACACACACACACACACAGCGGGTAAAATAAGTATTGAACACGTCACCATTTTTCTCAGTAAATATATTTCTAAAGGTGCTATTGACATGAAATTTTCACCAGATGTCGGTAACAACCCAAGTAATCCATACATACAAAGAAAACCAAACAAATAAGTTCAGAAATTAAGTTATGTGTAATAAAATGGAATGACACAGGGAAAAAGTATTGAACACATGAAGAAAGGGAGGTGCAAAAAGGCATGGAAAGCCAAGACACCAGCTGAAATCTATCAGTAATTAGAAAGCAATCCTGCCCCTTGTCAGTGCAAATGAATATCAGCTGGTTCAGTCCCAACTGATGGCCTATAAAAAGGTGTCTCATTACCAAGGTGTCACACAAGAAACATCTCATGATGGGTAAAAGCAAAGAGCTCTCTCAAGACCTTCACAACCTTATTGTTGCAGAACATACTGATGGCATTGGTTCCAGAAGGATTTCTAAACTTCTGAATGTTCCAGTGAGCACTGTTGGGGCCATAATCCGGAAGTGGAAAGAACATCATTTCACCATAAACCGGCCACGACCAGGTGCTCCTCGCAAGATTTCTGACAGAGGAGTGAAAAGAATTATCAGAAGAGTTGTCCAAGAGCCAAGGAGCACTAGTGGAGAGCTTCAGAAAGACCTGGAATCAGCAGGTACAATTGTTTCAAAGAAAACAATAAGTAATGCATCAACCGCCGTGGCCTGTATGCACGCTCACCACGCAAGACTCCACTGCTGAAGAAAAAGCATGTTGAAGCTCGTTTAAAGTTTGCTGCACAACATTTAGACAAGCCTGTGAAATACTGGGAGAATATAGTCTGGTCAGATGAGACCAACATGGAACTCTTTGGAGGCCATAATACACACCATGTTTGGAGGTCAAATGGCACTGCACATCACCCCAAAAACACCAGACCAACAGTGAAGTTTGGAGGTGGAACATCATGGTGTGGGGCTGTTTTTCAGCATACGGCACTGGCAAACTTCATATAATTGAAGGAAGGATGAATGGAAAAATGTACCGAGACATTCTTGATAAAAATCTGCTGCCATCTAGCAGGATGATGAAGATGAAACGAGGGTGGACATTTCAGCAAGACAATGATCCCAAACACACAGCCAAGGAAACTCTCCATTGGTTTCAGAGAAAGAAAATAAAGCTGCTAGAATGGCCCAGCCAATCACCTGACCTGAATCCAATAGAAACTCTATGGAAAGAACTAAAGATCAGAGTTCATAGAAGAGGCCCACGGAACCTTCAAGATCTGAAGACTGTTTGTGTGGAAGAATGGGCCAAAATCACACCTGAGCAATGCATGCCACTAGTTTCTCCATACAGGAGGCGTCTTGAAGCTGTCATTACCAACAAAGGCTTCTGTACCAAGTATTAAATACATTTCAGTAAGCGTGTTCAATACTTTTTCCCTGTGTCATTCCATTTTATTACACATAACTTAATTTCTGAACTTATTTGTTTGGTTTTCTTTGTATGTATGGATTACTTGGGTTGTTACCGACATCTGGTGAACATTTCATGTCAATAGCACCTTTAGAAATATATTTACTGAGAAAAATGGTGACGTGTTCAATACT
>NW_026550740.1:0-1640 GCF_027596085.1 Anoplopoma fimbria | reverse complement strand
GTCTTGATCTCAAGAATTATTTTCTTTTTCTAGGAACAAAACGTATACAAAACAATAATCAAAAAACGTATTAATTTATTTTTCTGTCTGTGTTCTCGGCGCTCAACTACTGAAAGCCAAATCACGGAAATCAGTTTTACCATCACCATATATAAACGATATACAAAACACACACACATATACAAATATATATATATAAACACACACACACACACACACACACACACACACACACACACACACACACACACACACACACACACACACACACACACATACAGCAGGTAAAATGCATTATTGAACACGTCACCATTTTTTTACTCAGTAAATATGTTTCTAAAGGTTCTATTGACATGAAATGTTCACCAGATGTCGGTAACAACCCAAGTAATCCATACATACAAAGAAAACCAAACAAATAAGTTCAGAAATTAAGTTGTGTAATAAAATGGAATGACAGGGAAAAAAGTATTGAACACGCTTACTGAAATGTATTTAATACTTGGTACAGAAGCCTTTGTTGGTGATGACAGCTTCAAGACGCCTCCTGTGGAGAAACTAGTGGCATGCATTGCTCAGGTGTGATTTTGGCCCATTCTTCCACACAAACAGTCTTCAGATCTTTTGAAGGTTCATTGGGCCTCTTCTATGAACTCTGATCTTTAGTTCTTTCCATAGAGTTTCGGCTTGATTCAGGTCAGGTGATTGGCTGGGCCATTCCTAGCAGCTTTATTTTTCTTTTCTGAAACCAATGGAGAGTTTCCTTGGCTGTGTGTTTGGGATCATTGTCTTGCTGAAATGTCACCCTCGTTTCATCTTCATCATCCTGCTAGATGGCAGCAGATTTTTATCAAGAATGTCTGGGTACATTTTCCATTCATCCTTCCTTCAATTATATGAAGTTTGCCAGTGCCGTATGCTGAAAACAGCCCCACACCATGATGTTCCACTCAAACTTCACTGTTGGTCTGGTGTTTTTGGGGTGATGTGCAGTGCCATTTGACCTCCAAACATGGTGTGTGGCTATGGCCTCCAAAGAGTTCCATGTTGGTCTCATCTGAGCAGACTATATTCTCCAGTATTTCACAGGCTTGTCTAAATGTTGTGCAGCAAACTTTAAACGAAGCTTCAACATGCTTTTCTTCAGCAGTGAGTCTTGCGTGGTGAGCGTGCATACAGGCCACGGCGGTTGATGCATTACTTATTGTTTTCTTTGAAACAATTGTACCTGCTGATTCCAGGTCTTTCTGAAGCTCTCCACTAGTGCTCCTTGGCTCTTGGACAACTCTTCTGATAATTCTTTTCACTCCTCTGTCAGAAATCTTGCGAGGGAGCACCTGGTCGTGGCCGGTTTATGGTGAAATGATGTTCTTTCCACTTCCGGATTATGGCCCCAACAGTGCTCACTGGAACATTCAGAAGTTTAGAAATCCTTCTGGAACCAATGCCATCAGTATGTTCTGCAACAATAAGGTTGTGAAGGTCTTGAGAGAGCCTTTGCTTTTACCCATCATGAGATGTTTCTTGTGTGATACCTTGGTGCAATGAGACACTTTTATAGGCCATCAGTTGGGACTGAACCAGCTGATATTCATTTGCACTGACAAGGGGCAGACGTTATTTTCAATCACTGATAGATT
>NW_026550739.1:0-4737 GCF_027596085.1 Anoplopoma fimbria | reverse complement strand
ATAACTGCCAAAAGCTGCTATTTATCACTTTAAGCCTCCTAAAACACATTTCTGCAGGATATAGTCTCGAAACTCGATAATGTTCATTAATACACAGTTTACCTGTAGTTTACGCGACATTACTGCCAAAAGCTGCTATTTATCACTTCAGGATATAGTCTCAAACTCGATAATGTTCATTAATACACAGTTTACCTGTAGTTTAACGCGACATTACTGCCAAAAGCTGCTATTTATCACTTTAAGCCTCCTAAAACACATTTCTGCAGGATATAGTCTCTCGATAATGTTCATTAATACACAGTTTACCTGTAGTTAACGCGACATTACTGCCAAAAGCTGCTATTTATCACTTTAAGCCTCCTAAAACACATTTCTGCAGGATATATCTCGAAACTCGATAATGTTCATTAATACACAGTTTACCTGTAGTTAACGCTACATTACTGCCAAAAGCTGCTATTTATCACTTTAAGCCTCCTAAAACACATTTCTGCAGGATATAGTCTCTCGATAATGTTCATTAATACACAGTTTACCTGTAGTTAACGCTACATAACTGCCAAAAGCTGCTATTTATCACTTTAAGCCTCCTAAAACACATTTCTGCAGGATATAGTCTCGAAACTCGATAATGTTCATTAATACACAGTTTACCTGTAGTTTACGCGACATTACTGCCAAAAGCTGCTATTTATCACTTTAAGCCTCCTAAAACACATTTCTGCAGGATATAGTCTCAAACTCGATAATGTTCATTAATACACAGTTTACCTGTAGTTAACGCTACATAACTGCCAAAAGCTGCTATTTATCACTTTAAGCCTCCTAAAACACATTTCTGCAGGATATAGTCTCGAAACTCGATAATGTTCATTAATACACAGTTTACCTGTAGTTAACGCGACATAACTGCCAAAAGCTGCTATTTATCACTTTAAGCCTCCTAAAACACATTTCTGCAGGATATAGTCTCGAAACTCGATAATGTTCATTAATACACAGTTTACCTGTAGTTAACGCTACATAACTGCCAAAAGCTGCTATTTATCACTTTAAGCCTCCTAAAACACATTTCTGCAGGATATAGTCTCGAAACTCGATAATGTTCATTAATACACAGTTTACCTGTAGTTAACGCTACATAACTGCCAAAAGCTGCTATTTATCACTTTAAGCCTCCTAAAACACATTTCTGCAGGATATAGTCTCGAAACTCGATAATGTTCATTAATACACAGTTTACCTGTAGTTAACGCTACATTACTGCCAAAAGCTGCTATTTATCACTTTAAGCCTCCTAAAACACATTTCTGCAGGATATAGTCTCGAAACTCGATAATGTTCATTAATACACAGTTTACCTGTAGTTAACGCTACATAACTGCCAAAAGCTGCTATTTATCACTTTAAGCCTCCTAAAACACATTTCTGCAGGATATAGTCTCGAAACTCGATAATGTTCATTAATACACAGTTTACCTGTAGTTTACGCAACATTACTGCCAAAAGCTGCTATTTATCACTTTAAGCCTCCTAAAACACATTTCTGCAGGATATAGTCTCGAAACTCGATAATGTTCATTAATACACAGTTTACCTGTAGTTAACGCTACATTACTGCCAAAAGCTGCTATTTATCACTTTAAGCCTCCTAAAACACATTTCTGCAGGATATAGTCTCGAAACTCGATAATGTTCATTAATACACAGTTTACCTGTAGTTTACGCAGTTTACATTACTGCCAAAAGCTGCTATTTATCACTTTAAGCCTCCTAAAACACATTTCTGCAGGATATAGTCTCGAAACTCGATAATGTTCATTAATACACAGTTTACCTGTAGTTAACGCGACATTAACTGCCAAAAGCTGCTATTTATCACTTTAAGCCTCCTAAAACACATTTCTGCAGGATATAGTCTCGAAACTCGATAATGTTCATTAATACACAGTTTACCTGTAGTTTACGCGACATTACTGCCAAAAGCTGCTATTTATCACTTTAAGCCTCCTAAAACACATTTCTGCAGGATATAACTCGATAATGTTCATTAATACACAGTTTACCTGTAGTTAACGCTACATAACTGCCAAAAGCTGCTATTTATCACTTTAAGCCTCCTAAAACACATTTTTGCAGGATATATTCTCGAAACTCGATAATGTTCATTAATACACAGTTTACCTGTAGTTTACGCAACATTACTGCCAAAAGCTGCTATTTATCACTTTAAGCCTCCTAAAACACATTTCTGCAGGATATAGTCTCGAAACTCGATAATGTTCATTAATACACAGTTTACCTGTAGTTAACGCTACATAACTGCCAAAAGCTGCTATTTATCACTTTAAGCCTCCTAAAACACATTTCTGCAGGATATAGTCTCGAAACTCGATAATGTTCATTAATACACAGTTTACCTGTAGTTTACGCGACATTACTGCCAAAAGCTGCTATTTATCACTTTAAGCCTCCTAAAACACATTTCTGCAGGATATAGTCTCGATAATGTTCATTAATACACAGTTTACCTGTAGTTAACGCTACATAACTGCCAAAAGCTGCTATTTATCACTTTAAGCCTCCTAAAACACATTTTTGCAGGATATAGTCTCGAAACTCGATAATGTTCATTAATACACAGTTTACCTGTAGTTTACGCGACATTACTGCCAAAAGCTGCTATTTATCACTTTAAGCCTCCTAAAACACATTTCTGCAGGATATAACTCGATAATGTTCATTAATACACAGTTTACCTGTAGTTAACGCTACATAACTGCCAAAAGCTGCTATTTATCACTTTAAGCCTCCTAAAACACATTTCTGCAGGATATAGTCTCGAAACTCGATAATGTTCATTAATACACAGTTTACCTGTAGTTAACGCTACATTACTGCCAAAAGCTGCTATTTATCACTTTAAGCCTCCTAAAACACATTTCTGCAGGATATAGTCTCGAAACTCGATAATGTTCATTAATACACAGTTTACCTGTAGTTTACGCTACATTACTGCCAAAAGCTGCTATTTATCACTTTAAGCCTCCTAAAACACATTTCTGCAGGATATAGTCTCGAAACTCGATAATGTTCATTAATACACAGTTTACCTGTAGTTTACGCGACATTACTGCCAAAAGCTGCTATTTATCACTTTAAGCCTCCTAAAACACATTTCTGCAGGATATAGTCTCGAAACTCGATAATGTTCATTAATACACAGTTTACCTGTAGTTAACGCTACATAACTGCCAAAAGCTGCTATTTATCACTTTAAGCCTCCTAAAACACATTTCTGCAGGATATAGTCTCGAAACTCGATAATGTTCATTAATACACAGTTTACCTGTAGTTTACGCTTACATAACTGCCAAAAGCTGCTATTTATCACTTTAAGCCTCCTAAAACACATTTCTGCAGGATATAGTCTCGAAACTCGATAATGTTCATTAATACACAGTTTACCTGTAGTTAACGCTACATAACTGCCAAAAGCTGCTATTTATCACTTTAAGCCTCCTAAAACACATTTCTGCAGGATATAGTCTCGAAACTCGATAATGTTCATTAATACACAGTTTACCTGTAGTTTACGCGACATTACTGCCAAAAGCTGCTATTTATCACTTTAAGCCTCCTAAAACACATTTCTGCAGGATATAGTCTCGAAACTCGATAATGTTCATTAATACACAGTTTACCTGTAGTTAACGCTACATAACTGCCAAAAGCTGCTATTTATCACTTTAAGCCTCCTAAAACACATTTTTGCAGGATATAGTCTCGAAACTCGATAATGTTCATTAATACACAGTTTACCTGTAGTTTACGCAACATTACTGCCAAAAGCTGCTATTTATCACTTTAAGCCTCCTAAAACACATTTCTGCAGGATATAGTCTCGAAACTCGATAATGTTCATTAATACACAGTTTACCTGTAGTTTACGCTACATTACTGCCAAAAGCTGCTATTTATCACTTTAAGCCTCCTAAAACACATTTCTGCAGGATATAGTCTCGAAACTCGATAATGTTCATTAATACACAGTTTACCTGTAGTTTACGCGACATTACTGCCAAAAGCTGCTATTTATCACTTTAAGCCTCCTAAAACACATTTCTGCAGGATATAGTCTCGAAATGATAATGTTCATTAATACACAGTTTTTACTGAAATTTGGGATAATGTTGTTCAATAATACACAGTTTACCTGTAGTTAACGCTACATAACTGCCAAAAGCTGCTATTTATCACTTTAAGCCTCCTAAAACACATTTCTGCAGGATATAGTCTCGAAACTCGATAATGTTCATTAATACACAGTTTACCTGCGTTTACACATTACTGTCAAAAGCTGCTATTTATCACTTTAAGCCTCCTAAAACACATTTCTGCAGGATATAGTCTCGAAACTCGATAATGTTCATTAATACACAGTTTACCTCCAGTTTACGCGACATTACTGTCAAAAGCTGCTATTTATCACTTTAAGCCTCCTAAAACACATTTCTGCAGGATATAACTCGATAATGTTCATTAATACACAGTTTACCTGTAGTTAACGCTACATAACTGCCAAAAGCTGCTATTTATCACTTTAAGCCTCCTAAAACACATTTTTGCAGGATATATTCTCGAAACTCGATAATGTTCATTAATACACAGTTTACCTGTAGTTTACGCAACATTACTGCCATGTTCATTAATACACAGTTTTTACTGAAATTT
>NW_026550738.1:0-12145 GCF_027596085.1 Anoplopoma fimbria | reverse complement strand
CCTGTAGTTAACGCTACATTACTGCCAAAAGCTGCTATTTATCACTTTTAAGCCTCCTAAAACACATTTCTGCAGGATATAGTCTCGATAATGTTCATTAATACACAGTTTACCTGTAGTTAACGCGACATAACTGCCAAAAGCTGCTATTTATCACTTTAAGCCTCCTAAAACACATTTCTGCAGGATATAGTCTCCGAAACTCGATAATGTTCATTAATACACAGTTTACCTGTAGTTAACGCTACATAACTGCCAAAAAGCTGCTATTTATCACTTTAAGCCTCCTAAAACACATTTCTGCAGGATATATTCTCGAAACTCGATAATGTTCATTAATACACAGTTTACCTGTAGTTTACGCAACATTACTGCCAAAAGCTGCTATTTATCACTTTAAGCCTCCTAAAACACATTTCTGCAGGATATAGTCTCGAAACTCGATAATGTTCATTAATACACAGTTTACCTGTAGTTAACGCTACATAACTGCCAAAAGCTGCTATTTATCACTTTAAGCCTCCTAAAACACATTTCTGCAGGATATAGTCTCGAAACTCGATAATGTTCATTAATACACAGTTTTACTGAAATTTGGGTAATGTTCAATAATACACAGTTTACCTGTAGTTAACGCTACATAACTGCCAAAAGCTGCTATTTATCACTTTAAGCCTCCTAAAACACATTTCTGCAGGATATAACTCGATAATGTTCATTAATACACAGTTTACCTGTAGTTAACGCTACATAACTGCCAAAAGCTGCTATTTATCACTTTAAGCCTCCTAAAACACATTTCTGCAGGATATAGTCTCGAAACTCGATAATGTTCATTAATTTTTACAAATTTGGGTAATGTTCAATAATACACAGTTTACCTGTAGTTTACGCGACATTACTGCCAAAAGCTGCTATTTATCACTTTAAGCCTCCTAAAACACTTTTTGCAGGATATAGTCTCGAAACTCGATAATGTTCATTAATACACAGTTTACCTGTAGTTTACGCGACATTACTGCCAAAAGCTGCTATTTATCACTTTAAGCCTCCTAAAACACATTTCTGCAGGATATAACTCGATAATGTTCATTAATACACAGTTTACCTGTAGTTAACGCTACATAACTGCCAAAAGCTGCTATTTATCACTTTAAGCCTCCTAAAACACATTTTTGCAGGATATATTCTCGAAACTCGATAATGTTCATTAATACACAGTTTACCTGTAGTTTACGCAACATTACTGCCAAAAGCTGCTATTTATCACTTTAAGCCTCCTAAAACACATTTCTGCAGGATATAGTCTCGAAACTCGATAATGTTCATTAATACACAGTTTACCTGTAGTTTACGCGACATTACTGCCAAAAGCTGCTATTTATCACTTTAAGCCTCCTAAAACACATTTCTGCAGGATATAGTCTCGAAACTCGATAATGTTCATTAATACACAGTTTACCTGTAGTTAACGCGACATAACTGCCAAAAGCTGCTATTTATCACTTTAAGCCTCCTAAAACACATTTCTGCAGGATATAGTCTCGAAACTCGATAATGTTCATTAATACACAGTTTACCTGTAGTTTACGCAGTTTACATTAACTGCCAAAAGCTGCTATTTATCACTTTAAGCCTCCTAAAACACATTTCTGCAGGATATAGTCTCGAAACTCGATAATGTTCATTAATACACAGTTTACCTGTAGTTAACGCATAACTGCCAAAAGCTGCTATTTATCACTTTAAGCCTCCTAAAACACATTTCTGCAGGATATAGTCTCGATAATGTTCATTAATACACAGTTTACCTGTAGTTAACGCTACATAACTGCCAAAAGCTGCTATTTATCACTTTAAGCCTCCTAAAACACATTTCTGCAGGATATAGTCTCGAAACTCGATAATGTTCATTAATACACAGTTTACCTGTAGTTTACGCGACATTACTGCCAAAAGCTGCTATTTATCACTTTAAGCCTCCTAAAACACATTTCTGCAGGATATAGTCTCGAAACTCGATAATGTTCATTAATACACAGTTTACCTGTAGTTAACGCTACATAACTGCCAAAAGCTGCTATTTATCACTTTAAGCCTCCTAAAACACATTTCTGCAGGATATAGTCTCGAAACTCGATAATGTTCATTAATACACAGTTTACCTGTAGTTAACGCTACATTACTGCCAAAAGCTGCTATTTATCACTTTAAGCCTCCTAAAACACATTTCTGCAGGATATAGTCTCGAAACTCGATAATGTTCATTAATACACAGTTTACCTGTAGTTTACGCTACATTACTGCCAAAAGCTGCTATTTATCACTTTAAGCCTCCTAAAACACATTTCTGCAGGATATAGTCTCGAAACTCGATAATGTTCATTAATACACAGTTTACCTGTAGTTAACGCTACATTACTGCCAAAAGCTGCTATTTATCACTTTAAGCCTCCTAAAACACATTTCTGCAGGATATAGTCTCGAAACTCGATAATGTTCATTAATACACAGTTTACCTGTAGTTTACGCTACATTACTGCCAAAAGCTGCTATTTATCACTTTAAGCCTCCTAAAACACATTTCTGCAGGATATAGTCTCGAAACTCGATAATGTTCATTAATACACAGTTTACCTGTAGTTAACGCTACATAACTGCCAAAAGCTGCTATTTATCACTTTAAGCCTCCTAAAACACATTTCTGCAGGATATAGTCTCGAAACTCGATAATGTTCATTAATACACAGTTTACCTGTAGTTAACGCTACATTACTGCCAAAAGCTGCTATTTATCACTTTAAGCCTCCTAAAACACATTTCTGCAGGATATAGTCTCGATAATGTTCATTAATACACAGTTTACCTGTAGTTAACGCTACATAACTGCCAAAAGCTGCTATTTATCACTTTAAGCCTCCTAAAACACATTTTGCAGGATATAGTCTCGAAACTCGATAATGTTCATTAATACACAGTTTACCTGTAGTTAACGCTACATAACTGCCAAAAGCTGCTATTTATCACTTTAAGCCTCCTAAAACACATTTCTGCAGGATATAGTCTCGAAACTCGATAATGTTCATTAATACACAGTTTACCTGTAGTTAACGCTACATTACTGCCAAAAGCTGCTATTTATCACTTTAAGCCTCCTAAAACACATTTCTGCAGGATATAGTCTCGAAACTCGATAATGTTCATTAATACACAGTTTACCTGTAGTTAACGCTACATTAACTGCCAAAAGCTGCTATTTATCACTTTAAGCCTCCTAAAACACATTTCTGCAGGATATAGTCTCGAAACTCGATAATGTTCATTAATACACAGTTTACCTGTAGTTTACGCTACATTACTGCCAAAAGCTGCTATTTATCACTTTAAGCCTCCTAAAACACATTTCTGCAGGATATAGTCTCGAAATGTTCATTAATACACAGTTTACCTGTAGTTAACGCTACATAACTGCCAAAAGCTGCTATTTATCACTTTAAGCCTCCTAAAACACATTTCTGCAGGATATAGTCTCGAAACTCGATAATGTTCATTAATACACAGTTTACCTGTAGTTTACGCTACATTACTGCCAAAAGCTGCTATTTATCACTTTAAGCCTCCTAAAACACATTTCTGCAGGATATAGTCTCGATAATGTTCATTAATACACAGTTTACCTGTAGTTAACGCTACATAACTGCCAAAAGCTGCTATTTATCACTTTAAGCCTCCTAAAACACATTTCTGCAGGATATAGTCTCGAAACTCGATAATGTTCATTAATACACAGTTTACCTGTAGTTTACGCGACATTACTGCCAAAAGCTGCTATTTATCACTTTAAGCCTCCTAAAACACATTTCTGCAGGATATAGTCTCGAAACTCGATAATGTTCATTAATACACAGTTTACCTGTAGTTTACGCTACATTACTGCCAAAAGCTGCTATTTATCACTTTAAGCCTCCTAAAACACATTTCTGCAGGATATAGTCTCGAAACTATAATGTTCATTAATACACAGTTTACCTGTAGTTAACGCTACATTACTGCCAAAAGCTGCTATTTATCACTTTAAGCCTCCTAAAACACATTTCTGCAGGATATAGTCTCGAAACTCGATAATGTTCATTAATACACAGTTTACCTGTAGTTAACGCTACATAACTGCCAAAAGCTGCTATTTATCACTTTAAGCCTCCTAAAACACATTTCTGCAGGATATAGTCTCGAAACTCGATAATGTTCATTAATACACAGTTTACCTGTAGTTAACGCTACATTACTGCCAAAAGCTGCTATTTATCACTTTAAGCCTCCTAAAACACATTTCTGCAGGATATAGTCTCGAAACTCGATAATGTTCATTAATACACAGTTTACCTGTAGTTTACGCTACATTACTGCCAAAAGCTGCTATTTATCACTTTAAGCCTCCTAAAACACATTTCTGCAGGATATAGTCTCGAAACTCGATAATGTTCATTAATACACAGTTTACCTGTAGTTTACGCTACATAACTGCCAAAAGCTGCTATTTATCACTTTAAGCCTCCTAAAACACATTTCTGCAGGATATAGTCTCGATAATGTTCATTAATACTTTTTACGATAATGTTCATTAATACACAGTTTACCTGTAGTTAACGCTACATAACTGCCAAAAGCTGCTATTTATCACTTTAAGCCTCCTAAAACACATTTCTGCAGGATATAGTCTCGAAACTCGATAATGTTCATTAATACACAGTTTACCTGTAGTTTACGCTACATTACTGCCAAAAGCTGCTATTTATCACTTTAAGCCTCCTAAAACACATTTCTGCAGGATATAAACTCGATAATGTTCATTAATACACAGTTTACCTGTAGTTAACGCTACATAACTGCCAAAAGCTGCTATTTATCACTTTAAGCCTCCTAAAACACATTTCTGCAGGATATAGTCTCGAAACTCGATAATGTTCATTAATACACAGTTTACCTGTAGTTAACGCTACATAACTGCCAAAAGCTGCTATTTATCACTTTAAGCCTCCTAAAACACATTTCTGCAGGATATAGTCTCGAAACTCGATAATGTTCATTAATACACAGTTTACCTGTAGTTTACGCGACATTACTGCCAAAAGCTGCTATTTATCACTTTAAGCCTCCTAAAACACATTTCTGCAGGATATAGTCTCGAAACTCGATAATGTTCATTAATACACAGTTTACCTGTAGTTAACGCTACATAACTGCCAAAAGCTGCTATTTATCACTTTAAGCCTCCTAAAACACATTTCTGCAGGATATAGTCTCGAAACTCGATAATGTTCATTAATACACAGTTTACCTGTAGTTTACGCTACATTACTGCCAAAAGCTGCTATTTATCACTTTAAGCCTCCTAAAACACATTTCTGCAGGATATAGTCTCGAAAACTCGATAATGTTCATTAATACACAGTTTACCTGTAGTTAACGCTACATTACTGCCAAAAGCTGCTATTTATCACTTTAAGCCTCCTAAAACACATTTCTGCAGGATATAGTCTCGAAACTCGATAATGTTCATTAATACACAGTTTACCTGTAGTTAACGCTACATTACTGCCAAAAGCTGCTATTTATCACTTTAAGCCTCCTAAAACACATTTCTGCAGGATATAGTCTCGAAACTCGATAATGTTCATTAATACACAGTTTACCTGTAGTTAACGCTACATAACTGCCAAAAGCTGCTATTTATCACTTTAAGCCTCCTAAAACACATTTCTGCAGGATATAGTCTCGAAACTCGATAATGTTCATTAATACACAGTTTACCTGTAGTTTACGCTACATTACTGCCAAAAGCTGCTATTTATCACTTTAAGCCTCCTAAAACACATTTCTGCAGGATATAGTCTCGAAACTCGATAATGTTCATTAATACACAGTTTACCTGTAGTTAACGCTACATAACTGCCAAAAGCTGCTATTTATCACTTTAAGCCTCCTAAAACACATTTCTGCAGGATATAGTCTCGAAACTCGATAATGTTCATTAATACACAGTTTACCTGTAGTTAACGCTACATAACTGCCAAAAGCTGCTATTTATCACTTTAAGCCTCCTAAAACACATTTCTGCAGGATATAGTCTCGAAACTAAATGTTCATTAATACACAGTTTACCTGTAGTTAACGCTACATTACTGCCAAAAGCTGCTATTTATCACTTTAAGCCTCCTAAAACACATTTCTGCAGGATATAGTCTCGAAACTAAATGTTCATTAATACACAGTTTACCTGTAGTTAACGCTACACATTACTGCCAAAAGCTGCTATTTATCACTTTAAGCCTCCTAAAACACATTTCTGCAGGATATAGTCTCGAAACTCGATAATGTTCATTAATACACAGTTTACCTGTAGTTTAACGCTACATTACTGCCAAAAGCTGCTATTTATCACTTTAAGCCTCCTAAAACACATTTCTGCAGGATATAGTCTCGAAACTCGATAATGTTCATTAATACACAGTTTACCTGTAGTTAACGCTACATAACTGCCAAAAGCTGCTATTTATCACTTTAAGCCTCCTAAAACACATTTCTGCAGGATATAGTCTCGAAACTCGATAATGTTCATTAATACACAGTTTACCTGTAGTTTACGCTACATTACTGCCAAAAGCTGCTATTTATCACTTTAAGCCTCCTAAAACACATTTCTGCAGGATATAGTCTCGAAACTCGATAATGTTCATTAATACACAGTTTACCTGTAGTTTACGCTACATTAACTGCCAAAAGCTGCTATTTATCACTTTAAGCCTCCTAAAACACATTTCTGCAGGATATAGTCTCGAAACTCGATAATGTTCATTAATACACAGTTTACCTGTAGTTTACGCGACATTACTGCCAAAAGCTGCTATTTATCACTTTAAGCCTCCTAAAACACATTTCTGCAGGATATAGTCTCGAAACTCGATAATGTTCATTAATACACAGTTTTTACTGAAATTTGGGTAATGTTCAATAATACACAGTTTACCTGTAGTTAACGCTACATAACTGCCAAAAGCTGCTATTTATCACTTTAAGCCTCCTAAAACACATTTCTGCAGGATATAGTCTCGAAACTCGATAATGTTCATTAATACACAGTTTACCTGTTTAGTTTACGCTACATTACTGCCAAAAGCTGCTATTTATCACTTTAAGCCTCCTAAAACACATTTCTGCAGGATATAGTCTCGACTCGATAATGTTCATTAATACACAGTTTACCTGTAGTTAACGCTACATAACTGCCAAAAGCTGCTATTTATCACTTTAAGCCTCCTAAAACACATTTCTGCAGGATATAGTCTCGAAACTCGATAATGTTCATTAATACACAGTTTACCTGTAGTTTACGCGACATTACTGCCAAAAGCTGCTATTTATCACTTTAAGCCTCCTAAAACACATTTCTGCAGGATATAGTCTCGAAACTCGATAATGTTCATTAATACACAGTTTACCTGTAGTTTACGCGACATTACTGCCAAAAGCTGCTATTTATCACTTTAAGCCTCCTAAAACACATTTCTGCAGGATATAGTCTCGAAACTCGATAATGTTCATTAATACACAGTTTACCTGTAGTTAACGCTACATAACTGCCAAAAGCTGCTATTTATCACTTTAAGCCTCCTAAAACACATTTCTGCAGGATATAGTCTCGAAACTCGATAATGTTCATTAATACACAGTTTACCTGTAGTTTACGCTACATTACTGCCAAAAGCTGCTATTTATCACTTTAAGCCTCCTAAAACACATTTCTGCAGGATATAGTCTCGAAACTCGATAATGTTCATTAATACACAGTTTACCTGTAGTTAACGCTACATAACTGCCAAAAGCTGCTATTTATCACTTTAAGCCTCCTAAAACACATTTCTGCAGGATATAGTCTCGAAACTCGATAATGTTCATTAATACACAGTTTACCTGTAGTTTAACGCTACATAACTGCCAAAAGCTGCTATTTATCACTTTAAGCCTCCTAAAACACATTTCTGCAGGATATAGTCTCGAAACTCGATAATGTTCATTAATACACAGTTTACCTGTAGTTAACGCTACATTACTGCCAAAAGCTGCTATTTATCACTTTAAGCCTCCTAAAACACATTTCTGCAGGATATAGTCTCGAAACTCGATAATGTTCATTAATACACAGTTTACCTGTAGTTAACGCTACATTACTGCCAAAAGCTGCTATTTATCACTTTAAGCCTCCTAAAACACATTTCTGCAGGATATAGTCTCGAAAATACTCGATAATGTTCATTAATACACAGTTTACCTGTAGTTAACGCTACATAACTGCCAAAAGCTGCTATTTATCACTTTAAGCCTCCTAAAACACATTTCTGCAGGATATAGTCTCGAAACTCGATAATGTTCATTAATACACAGTTTACCTGTAGTTAACGCTACATAACTGCCAAAAGCTGCTATTTATCACTTTAAGCCTCCTAAAACACATTTCTGCAGGATATAGTCTCGAAACTCGATAATGTTCATTAATACACAGTTTACCTGTAGTTAACGCTACATAACTGCCAAAAGCTGCTATTTATCACTTTAAGCCTCCTAAAACACATTTCTGCAGGATATAGTCTCGAAACTCGATAATGTTCATTAATACACAGTTTACCTGTAGTTAACGCTACATTACTGCCAAAAGCTGCTATTTATCACTTTAAGCCTCCTAAAACACATTTCTGCAGGATATAGTCTCGAAACTAAATGTTCATTAATACACAGTTTACCTGTAGTTAACGCTACATAACTGCCAAAAGCTGCTATTTATCACTTTAAGCCTCCTAAAACACATTTTGCAGGATATAGTCTCGAAACTCGATAATGTTCATTAATACACAGTTTACCTGTAGTTTACGCTACATTACTGCCAAAAGCTGCTATTTATCACTTTAAGCCTCCTAAAACACATTTCTGCAGGATATAGTCTCGAAACTCGATAATGTTCATTAATACACAGTTTACCTGTAGTTTAACGCTACATTACTGCCAAAAGCTGCTATTTATCACTTTAAGCCTCCTAAAACACATTTCTGCAGGATATAGTCTCGAAACTCGATAATGTTCATTAATACACAGTTTACCTGTAGTTAACGCTACATAACTGCCAAAAGCTGCTATTTATCACTTTAAGCCTCCTAAAACACATTTCTGCAGGATATAGTCTCGAAACTCGATAATGTTCATTAATACACAGTTTACCTGTAGTTTACGCGACATTACTGCCAAAAGCTGCTATTTATCACTTTAAGCCTCCTAAAACACATTTCTGCAGGATATAGTCTCGAAACTCGATAATGTTCATTAATACACAGTTTACCTGTAGTTAACGCTACATAACTGCCAAAAGCTGCTATTTATCACTTTAAGCCTCCTAAAACACATTTCTGCAGGATATAGTCTCGAAACTCGATAATGTTCATTAATACACAGTTTACCTGTAGTTAACGCTACATAACTGCCAAAAGCTGCTATTTATCACTTTAAGCCTCCTAAAACACATTTCTGCAGGATATAGTCTCGAAACTCGATAATGTTCATTAATACACAGTTTACCTGTAGTTAACGCTACATTACTGCCAAAAGCTGCTATTTATCACTTTAAGCCTCCTAAAACACATTTCTGCAGGATATAGTCTCGAAACTCGATAATGTTCATTAATACACAGTTTACCTGTAGTTTACGCTACATTACTGCCAAAAGCTGCTATTTATCACTTTAAGCCTCCTAAAACACATTTCTGCAGGATATAGTCTCGAAACTCGATAATGTTCATTAATACACAGTTTACCTGTAGTTAACGCTACATAACTGCCAAAAGCTGCTATTTATCACTTTAAGCCTCCTAAAACACATTTCTGCAGGATATAGTCTCTCGATAATGTTCATTAATACACAGTTTACCTGTAGTTAACGCTACATTACTGCCAAAAGCTGCTATTTATCACTTTAAGCCTCCTAAAACACATTTCTGCAGGATATAGTCTCGAAACTCGATAATGTTCATTAATACACAGTTTACCTGTAGTTTACGCGACATTACTGCCAAAAGCTGCTATTTATCACTTTAAGCCTCCTAAAACACATTTCTGCAGGATATAGTCTCGAAACTCGATAATGTTCATTAATACACAGTTTACCTGTAGTTAACGCTACATAACTGCCAAAAGCTGCTATTTATCACTTTAAGCCTCCTAAAACACATTTCTGCAGGATATAGTCTCGAAACTCGATAATGTTCATTAATACACAGTTTACCTGTAGTTAACGCTACATTACTGCCAAAAGCTGCTATTTATCACTTTAAGCCTCCTAAAACACATTTCTGCAGGATATAGTCTCGAAACTATAATGTTCATTAATACACAGTTTACCTGTAGTTAACGCTACATAACTGCCAAAAGCTGCTATTTATCACTTTAAGCCTCCTAAAACACATTTCTGCAGGATATAGTCTCGAAACTCGATAATGTTCATTAATACACAGTTTACCTGTAGTTTACGCGACATTACTGCCAAAAGCTGCTATTTATCACTTTAAGCCTCCTAAAACACATTTCTGCAGGATATAGTCTCGAAACTCGATAATGTTCATTAATACACAGTTTACCTGTAGTTTCAATAATACGCAGTTTACATTAACTGCTACAAAAAAAGCTGCTATTTATCACTTTAAGCCTCCTAAAACACATTTCTGCAGGATATAGTCTCGATAATGTTCTTAATACGATAATGTTCATTAATACACAGTTTACCTGTAGTTAACGCTACATTACTGTCAAAAGCTGCTATTTATCACTTTAAGCCTCCTAAAACACATTTCTGCAGGATATAACTCGATAATGTTCATTAATACACAGTTTTTACTGATTTGGGTAATGTTCATTAATACACAGTTTACCTGTAGTTAACGCTACATAACTGCCAAAAGCTGCTATTTATCACTTTAAGCCTCCTAAAACACATTTCTGCAGGATATAGTCTCGAAACTCGATAATGTTCATTAATACACAGTTTACCTGTAGTTTAACGCGACATTACTGTCAAAAGCTGCTATTTATCACTTTAAGCCTCCTAAAACACATTTCTGCAGGATATAACTCGATAATGTTCATTAATACACAGTTTACCTGTAGTTAACGCTACATAACTGCCAAAAGCTGCTATTTATCACTTTAAGCCTCCTAAAACACATTTTTGCAGGATATAGTCTCGAAACTCGATAATGTTCATTAATACACAGTTTACCTGTAGTTTACGCGACATTACTGCCAAAAGCTGCTATTTATCACTTTAAGCCTCCTAAAACACATTTCTGCAGGATATAACTCGAAACTCGATAATGTTCATTAATACACAGTTTACCTGTAGTTAACGCTACATAACTGCCAAAAGCTGCTATTTATCACTTTAAGCCTCCTAAAACACATTTCTGCAGGATATAGTCTCGAAACTCGATAATGTTCATTAATACACAGTTTACCTGTAGTTTACGCGACATTACTGCCAAAAGCTGCTATTTATCACTTTAAGCCTCCTAAAACACATTTCTGCAGGATATAACTCGATAATGTTCATTAATACACAGTTTACCTGTAGTTAACGCTACATTACTGCCAAAAGCTGCTATTTATCACTTTAAGCCTCCTAAAACACATTTCTGCAGGATATAGTCTCGAAACTCGATAATGTTCATTAATACACAGTTTACCTGTAGTTAACGCTACATTACTGCCAAAAGCTGCTATTTATCACTTTAAGCCTCCTAAAACACATTTCTGCAGGATATAGTCTCGATAATGTTCATTAATACACAGTTTACCTGTAGTTAACGCTACATAACTGCCAAAAGCTGCTATTTATCACTTTAAGCCTCCTAAAACACATTTCTGCAGGATATAACTCGATAATGTTCATTAATACACAGTTTACCTGTAGTTAACGCTACATAACTGCCAAAAGCTGCTATTTATCACTTTAAGCCTCCTAAAACACATTTCTGCAGGATATAGTCTCGAAACTCGATAATGTTCATTAATACACAGTTTACCTGTAGTTTACGCAACATTACTGCCA
>NW_026550734.1:0-3166 GCF_027596085.1 Anoplopoma fimbria | reverse complement strand
CACCTCGCTCAGAAAAAAGGGAAACCGGGGCCCCTTTCTGAGCCAGACCTGGGAGGGCTGCGCGGCGGCGTCTGTTGGCTGGGCCTTGGCACATGGGGTCCGGAATAAAATCGATAAAGAGCTGCCGCCTGTGGGCCCCACCACCCGCAGGGATAGGCATTGGGGTCAGGTGCAATGTGAGCGGCATGCAGGGGGCGGGGACCAAAGGCGTGCTGAACCCGGCATCGCAGACTAGCTCTAGGGGCGTGGAATGTCACCTCTCTGGCGGGAAGGAAGGTGGAGTGGTCCCAACAGGATATAGTTGAGCTCACCTCCACATAGCACTGGCTCTGGAACAAACTCCTGGACTCTATCCTTTCGGGTGCCCAGGGTGTGAGTGCGCCGGGCGGGTGTAGGGATACTCATGAGCCCCTGGATGAGCGCCGCTGTTTTGGAGTTTTCCCCGGAGAACAGGAGGGTATGATCGACTTTGTAGTTGTGTCATCAGACCTGGCCGTAGTCTTGGACACTCAGGTGAAGAGAGGAGCGGAGCTGTCAACTGATCACCACCTGGTGGATCGGGTGGCGGCGAAGCTGGTCCGGACAGACCTGGTAAACCCAAGCATGTGGTGAGGGTGACCTGGGGAATGTCTGGCTGAGGACCCTGTCCGCAAGGTCTTCAACTCCCACCTCCGGAAGAATTTCTTGTTCATCCCGGGGGGGGCTGGGCACATGGAATCCGACTGGGCCATGTTTAAAGCCTCCATTGTGGAAGCTGCTGCTAGGAGTTGTGGTCGGAAGGTGATCAGTGCCTGTTGAGGCGGCAACCTGAGAACCCGCTGGTGGACACCAGCGAAGAGGCTGTCAAGCTGAAGAAGGAGGCCTTTCGGGCTTGGCTGGCCCAGGGGTAACAGCAGACAGGTACCGGTTGGCCAGAAGGGCTGCAGTTGTGGCAGTTGCCGAGGCAAAAACCTGGGTGTGGGAGGAGGTCGGGAGGCCATGGAGAAGGACTTTCGACTGGCCTCAAGGAAGTTCTGGCAAACCGGTGAGAAGCAGGGCTTGTCTCAGGCTGTGTTCAGCAGGGGGAGAAACTGCAGACCCAGACTGGGTACATTGTCAGCGGTGGAAAGAACACTTGAGAACTCCTGAACCCGACCAACCACGTCCTCTGTGGAGGAGGCAGAGTCTGAAGACACAGGGAAGACTTCGTCCATATGCCTGGCAGAGGTCGTTGAGGTACTCAAAAGTGTTTGGGGTCCTCCAGAATACATCACTGCTGCTGGGATGATGTGGTTCTGTTGCTCCTTCCGAACGTGAACTTCAGCATGCACTGGGGCGGTTTGCAGCCGAGTGTGAAGCCGGTCGGGATGAGATTCAGTATCTTCAAGTGTGAGGCCATGGTTCTCGTTTCGGAAAACGGTGGATTGCACCCTCTGGGTTGGGAGTGAGTCACTGCCCCAAGCGAGGAGTTCAAGTATCTCGGGATCTTATTCACGAGTGAGGGTAAAATGGAGCGGGAGATGGACAGGCAGTTCGGTGCAGCGTCAGCAGTGATGCGGGTGTTTTGCCGGACCGTTTGTGGTGAAGAAGGAGCTGAGCCGAAAGGCAAAGCTCTCAATTTACCAGTCCATCTACGTTTCAACCCTCACCTATGGTCATGAGCTTTGGGCAGTGACCGAAAGAATAGATTGCAGATACAAGCGGCCGAAATGAGCTTCCTTCTTAGGGTGGCTGGGCTCAGCCTTAGAGATAGGGTGAGGAGCCGACATCCGAGGAGCTCGGCGTAGAGCCTGCTCCTTCGAGGTCAAAGGGGTCAGCTGAGTGGGTTTGGGCAGCTGATCAGGATGCCTCCTGGACGCCTCCCTTTAGAGGTTTTCCAGGCACTTCCAACTGGTAAGAGGCCCCAGGGGTAGACCCAGAACACGCTGGAGAGATTATATATCTCGTCTGGCCTGGGAACGCTCGGGGTTCCCCAGGAGGAGCTGGGAAGTGTTGCTTTGGAGAAGGACGTCTGGAGGACCCTCCTTAGCTTGCTGCCCCGCGACCCAGGCCCCGGATAACGTGAAGACGATGGATGGATGGAACATCCAAAATAAGACGCTATGTTTCTGTCTCTCATCATAATGGATAAGCACAATAATCAGAGAAGCTGTGAACACAGATACTAATTAATAATTTTAATGTGCTCTAATTACTCCTTTTATAATATCTCTGGAACGGTGCGGTCTATAAAACACTCACTCAAAATGGCTGCCGCTCAGTTGCCGTTGTAGCTTTCCAACGGTTATCTGGTGCTTGTCCCTTTCAGAAGCTTTATAATCCAGCCTGGGACAACAGTGGTCTTTTAGAGTTTATACAACTAATACATCCATGTGTTAATGTTTTCTGTGGTTTAGTTATCCATTTATCTGTGTTTAAAGGAGGATTTGCTGTTGTTGTTAGCCGTTAGCTAAACCTGCTGGCGCAGCATATGTTTAATGAAGCGTTGATTGGGTTTAGTCTTCTTCTTCTACTGTATGTTTATTAAGCGGACCTCTAACCAACTACCTGTACATACCTCCACCTATTGTATCAGAGTGTGTAGAGTCATTGCATTATATTATCTGAACACTGATCAGAAAGACAGAAAGACACTGGATTTCATTTTTGACTTTTCCCCATTTAACATAGTTTTGATAGCTGCATGGCTGAACCTTAATCGTGTTATGAGGCCTCCTCCCTTCTGTAACAATATATTCCTTTATATTGTTTAACCTGAACTGACTTTTATAATAACGTCTCTCTCTATTGTCTGTATCACATTCCTTCTGCCAAGCATTAATTATGGCTGTTCTATTTACCTTATTTAGTATTAGCAAACAGTCCTCATGGCTCCTACTCCATCAAACATCTATCAAGACAAACTTTGGCAGAAAGAAAATTAACTATAATTATCGAAAATGTTGCCACTTTTGCTTCGATGGGTATTTATGATCTGCAGTATAAATAACAAAGTGTTTCCCACACTGAAAACGCTGTGTGGTTAATTACAGGGAGAACATAATTAGATTCAACAACATTGCATTAAAACAAAGTTTATTTAAAATTCCATCCAGTTTGGCTTTCTGTGATCAACAGACCTGTCCTATTATAAAACACATGTATGTAGAAAACTACATATTTATTGTCATATTTCTTAAAGTTACAT
>NW_026550733.1:0-1535 GCF_027596085.1 Anoplopoma fimbria | reverse complement strand
AGTCATGAAAAGTCAAAACATGGTATTTTTTTAAAAAGTCTAAAGTAAATAAGTATTATTATAGTGGGTTAAAAAACGTCATAAAAAGTCATAGTAAGGTATGTCCAAAAAAGTCAGGTAGAGTATGTTGAAAAAGTCATAAAAAGGAAAATGTAGAATTTCAAAATTGTCATAAAGTCTCACAGTATAGTTTGTTGAAAAACAATCGTACTTTAGTATGTTGCAAAAAGTCATCAAAAGTGCAAATATAGGATTTGGATAAAATTCATAAAAAAAAATCATAGTATAATATGTTGAAAAAAAGTCATGCTATAGTATGTTGGAAAAAGTCATAAGAAGTCAAATAATAGATAGTCGAAAAAAATGTCTTAAAAGGTCATAGAATAGTATGTACAAAAAAGCCATAGCATAGTATCTCGAAAAAAGTCATAAAAAGTCGGAGTATAGCTTGTCAAAAAAGTCATGAAAAGTCAAAACATGGTATTTTTTTAAAAAGTCTAAAGTAAATAAGTATTATTATAGTGGGTTAAAAAACGTCATCAAAAGTCATAGTAAGGTATGTCCAAAAAAGTCAGGTAGAGTATGTTGAAAAAGTCATAAAAAGGAAAATGTAGAATTTCAAAATTGTCATAAAGTCTCACAGTATAGTTTGTTGAAAAACAATCGTACTTTAGTATGTTGCAAAAAGTCATCAAAAGTGCAAATATAGAATTTGGATAAAATTCATAAAAAAAAATCATAGTATAATATGTTGAAAAAAAGTCATGCTATAGTATGTTGGAAAAATTCATAAGAAGTCAAATAATAGATAGTCGAAAAAAATGTCATAACAAAATAGCCATAGCATAGTATCTCGAAAAAGTCATAAAAAGTCGGAATAGCTTGTCAAAAAAAGTCATGAAAAGTCAAAACATGGTATTTTTTTAAAAAGTCTAAAGTAAATAAGTATTATTATAGTGGGTTAAAAAACGTCATAAAAGTCATAGTAAGGTATGTCCAAAAAAGTCAGGTAGAGTATGTTGAAAAAGTCATAAAAGGAAAATGTAGAATTTCAAAATTGTCATAAAGTGTCACAGTATAGTTTGGTGAAAAACAATCGTACTTTAGTATGTTGCAAAAAGTCATCAAAAGTGCAAATATAGAATTTGGATAAAATTCATAAAAAAAAATCATAGTATAATATGTTGAAAAAAAGTCATGCTATAGTATGTTGAAAAAAGTCATAAGAAGTCAAATAATAGATAGTCGAAAAAATGTCATAAAAGGTCATAGAATAGTATGTACAAAAAAAGCCATAGCATAGTATCTCGAAAAAAGTCATAAAAAGTCGGAGTATAGCTTGTCAAAAAAGTCATGAAAAGTCAAAACATGGTATTTTTTTAAAAAGTCTAAAGTAAATAAGTATTATTATAGTGGGTTAAAAAACGTCATAAAAGTCATAGTAAGGTATGTCCAAAAAAGTCAGGTAGAGTATGTTGAAAAAGTCATAAAAAGGAAAATGTAGAATTTCAAAATTGTCATAAAGTGTCACAGTA
>NW_026550731.1:0-5699 GCF_027596085.1 Anoplopoma fimbria | reverse complement strand
GCGGTTAGTAGACTAACTCAGTGGTCACAGTAGCGGTTAGTAGAACTAACTCAGTGGTCACAGTAGCGGTTAGTAGAACTAACTCAGTGGTAACAGTAGCGGTTAGTAGACTAACTCAGTGGTCACAGTAGCGTAGACTAACTCAGTGGTCACAGTAGACTAACTCAGTGGTAACAGTAGCGGTTAGTAGACTAACTCAGTGGTAACAGTAGCGGTTAGTGGTCAGACTAACTCAGTGGTCACAGTAGCGGTTAGTAGACTAACTCAGTGGTCACAGTAGCGGTTAGTAGACTAACTCAGTGGTAACAGTAGCGGTTAGTAGAACTAACTCAGTGGTAACAGTAGCGGTTAGTAGACTAACTCAGTGGTCACAGTAGCGGTTAGTAGAACTAACTCAGTGGTAACAGTAGCGGTTAGTAGAACTAACTCAGTGGTAACAGTAGCGGTTAGTAGACTAACTCAGTGGTCACAGTAGCGGTTAGTAGACTAACTCAGTGGTAACAGTAGCGGTTAGTAGACTAACTCAGTGGTCACAGTAGCGGTTAGTAGACTAACTCAGTGGTCACAGTAGCGGTTAGTAGAACTAACTCAGTGGTCACAGTAGCGGTTAGTAGACTAACTCAGTGGTCACAGTAGCGGTTAGTGGTAGACTAACTCAGTGGTAACAGTAGCGGTTAGTAGACTAACTCAGTGGTCACAGTAGCGGTTAGTAGACTAACTCAGTGGTCACAGTAGCGGTTAGTAGAACTAACTCAGTGGTCACAGTAGCTAGACTAACTCAGTGGTAACAGTAGCGGTTAGTAGACTAACTCAGTGGTCACAGTAGCGGTTAACTCAGTAGACTAACTCAGTGGTAACAGTAGCGGTTAGTAGACTAACTCAGTGGTCACAGTAGCGGTTAGTAGACTAACTCAGTGGTAACAGTAGCGGTTAGTAGAACTAACTCAGTGGTAACAGTAGCGACTAACTCAGTGGTCACAGTAGCGGTTACTAACTCAGTGGTCACAGTAGCGGTTAGTAGACTAACTCAGTGGTCACAGTAGCGGTTAACTCAGTGGTCACAGACTAACTCAGTGGTAACAGTAGCGGTTAGTAGACTAACTCAGTGGTAACAGTAGCGGTTAGTAGACTAACTCAGTGGTAACAGTAGCGGTTAGTAGACTAACTCAGTGGTCACAGTAGCGGTTAGTAGAACTAACTCAGTGGTCACAGTAGCCTTAGTAGACTAACTCAGTGGTAACAGTAGCGGTTAGTAGACTAACTCAGTGGTAACAGTAGCGGTTAGTAGAACTAACTCAGTGGTCCAGTGCGGTTTAGACTAACTCAGTGGTCACAGTAGCGGTTAGTAGACCTCAGTGGTCCGATGTGTGTTTGTAACTGGTCGGTGGTCCGATGTGTGTTTGTAACTGTCAGTGGTCCGATGTGTGTTTGTAACTGTCAGTGGTCCGATGTGTGTTTGTAACTGTCAGTGGTCCGATGTGTGTTTGTAACTGTCAGTGGTCCGATGTGTGTTTGTAACTGTCGGTGGTCCGATGTGTGTTTGTAACTGTCAGTGGTCCGATGTGTGTTTGTAACTGTCGGTGGTCCGATGTGTGTTTGTAACTGTCGGTGGTCCGATGTGTGTTTGTAACTGTCGGTGGTCCGATGTGTGTTTGTAACTGTCGGTGGTCCGATGTGTGTTTGTAACTGTCGGTGGTCCGATGTGTGTTTGTAAACTGTCAGTGGTCCGATGTGTGTTTGTAACTGTCGGTGGTCCGATGTGTGTTTGTAACTGTCAGTGGTCCGATGTGTTTTTGTCCCGATGTGTGTTTGTAACTGTCGGTGGTCCGATGTGTGTTTGTAACTGTCGGTGGTCCGATGTGTGTTTGTAACTGTCCGGTGGTCCGATGTCCGATGTGTTTGTAACTGTCAGTGGTCCGATGTGTGTTTGTAACTGTCAGTGGTCCGATGTGTGTTTGTAACTGTCAGTGGTCCGATGTGTGTTTGTAACTGTCAGTGGTCCGATGTGTGTTTGTAACTGTCGGTGGTCCGATGTGTGTTTGTAACTGTCAGTGGTCCGATGTGTGTTTGTAACTGTCAGTGGTCCGATGTGTGTTTGTAACTGTCAGTGGTCCGATGTGTGTTTGTAACTGTCAGTGGTCCGATGTGTGTTTGTAACTGTCAGTGGTCCGATGTGTGTTTGTAACTGTCAGTGGTCCGATGTGTGTTTGTAACTGTCAGTGGTCCGATGTGTGTTTGTAACTGTCAGTGGTCCGATGTGTGTTTGTAACTGTCAGTGGTCCGATGTGTGTTTGTAACTGTCAGTGGTCCGATGTGTGTTTGTAACTGTCAGTGGTCCGATGTGTGTTTGTAACTGTCAGTGGTCCGATGTGTGTTTGTAACTGTCAGTGGTCCGATGTGTGTTTGTAACTGTCAGTGGTCCGATGTGTGTTTGTAACTGTCAGTGGTCCGATGTGTGTTTGTAACTGTCAGTGGTCCGATGTGTGTTTGTAACTGTCAGTGGTCCGATGTGTGTTTGTAACTGTCAGTGGTCCGATGTGTGTTTGTAACTGTCAGTGGTCCGATGTGTGTTTGTAACTGTCGGTGGTCCGATGTGTGTTTGTAACTGTCGGTGGTCCGATGTGTGTTTGTAACTGTCAGTGGTCCGATGTGTGTTTGTAACTGTCGATGTGTGTTTGTAACTGTCAGTGGTCCGATGTGTTTAACTGTAATGTGTGTTTGTAACTGTCAGTGGTCCGATGTGTGTTTGTAACTGTCAGTGGTCCGATGTGTGTTTGTAACTGTCGGTGGTCCGATGTGTGTTTGTAACTGTCAGTGGTCCGATGTGTGTTTGTAACTGTCAGTGGTCCGATGTGTGTTTGTAACTGTCAGTGGTCCGATGTGTGTTTGTAACTGTCAGTGGTCCGATGTGTGTTTGTAACTGTCAGTGGTCCGATGTGTGTTTGTAACTGTCGGTGGTCCGATGTGTGTTTGTAACTGTCAGTGGTCCGATGTGTGTTTGTAAATTGCCAGTGGTCCGATGTGTGTTTGTAACTGTCAGTGGTCCGATGTGTGTTTGTAACTGTCGGTGGTCCGATGTGTGTTTGTAACTGTCAGTGGTCCGATGTGTGTTTGTAACTGTCAGTGGTCCGATGTGTGTTTGTAACTGTCGGTGGTCCGATGTGTGTTTGTAACTGTCAGTGGTCCGATGTGTGTTTGTAACTGTCAGTGGTCCGATGTGTGTTTGTAACTGTCAGTGGTCCGATGTGTGTTTGTAACTGTCAGTGGTCCGATGTGTGTTTGTAACTGTCCCGATGTGTGTTTGTAACTGTCAGTGGTCCGATGTGTGTTTGTAACTGTCAGTGGTCCGATGTGTGTTTGTAACTGTCAGTGGTCCGATGTGTGTTTGTAACTGTCAGTGGTCCGATGTGTGTTTGTAACTGTGTTCCGATGTGTGTTTGTAACTGTCGGTGGTCCGATGTGTGTTTGTAACTGTCAGTGGTCCGATGTGTGTTTGTAACTGTCGAGTGGTCCGATGTGTGTTTGTAACTGTCAGTGGTCCGATGTGTGTTTGTAACTGTCAGTGGTCCGATGTGTGTTTGTAACTGTCAGTGGTCCGATGTGTGTTTGTAACTGTCAGTGGTCCGATGTGTGTTTGTAACTGTGGTCCGATGTGTGTTTGTAACTGTCAGTGGTCCGATGTGTGTTTGTAACTGTCAGTGGTCCGATGTGTGTTTGTAACTGTCAGTGGTCCGATGTGTGTTTGTAACTGTCAGTGGTCCGATGTGTGTTTGTAACTTCAGTAACTGTCAGTGGTCCGATGTGTGTTTGTAACTGTCAGTGGTCCGATGTGTGTTGTAACTGTCGGTGGTCCGATGTGTGTTTGTAACGTCAGTGGTCCGATGTGTGTTTGTAACTGTCAGTGGTCCGATGTGTTTGTAACTGTCAGTGGTCCGATGTGTGTTTGTAACTGTCGTGGTCCGATGTGTGTTTGTAACTGTCAGTGGTCCGATGTGTTTTGTAACTGTGTGTTTGTAACTGTCGTGGTCCGATGTGTGTTTGTAACTGTCGGTGGTCCGATGTGTTTGTAACTGTCCCGATGTGTGTTTGTAACTGTCAGTGGTCCGATGTGTGTCCGTAACTGTGTGTTGTGTGTTTGTAACTGTCAGTGGTCCGATGTGTGTTTGTAACTGTCAGTGGTCCGATGTGTGTTTGTAACTGTCCCGGTGGTCCGATGTGTGTTTGTAACTGTCGGTGGTCCGATGTGTGTTTGTAACTGTCAGTGGTCTGATGTGTGTTTTTGTAACTGTCAGTGGTCCGATGTGTGTTTGTAACTGTCAGTGGTCCGATGTGTGTTTGTAACTGTCAGTGGTCCGATGTGTGTTTGTAACTGTCAGTGGTCCGATGTGTGTTTGTAACTGTGTGTGGTCCGATGTGTGTTTGTAACTGTCGGTGGTCCGATGTGTGTTTGTAACTGTCGATGTGTGTTTGTAACTGTCAGTGGTCCGATGTGTGTTTGTAACTGTCAGTGGTCCGATGTGTGTTTGTAACTGTCAGTGGTCCGATGTGTGTTTGTAATGTGTGTTTGTAACTGTCAGTGGTCCGATGTGTGTTTGTAACTGTCAGTGGTCCGATGTGTGTTTGTAACTGTCGGTGGTCCGATGTGTGTTTGTAACTGTCAGTGGTCCGATGTGTGTTTGTAACTGTCAGTGGTCCGATGATGTGTGTTTGTAACTGTCGGTGGTCCGATGTGTGTTTGTAACTGTCAGTGGTCCGATGTGTGTTTGTAACTGTCAGTGGTCCGATGTGTGTTTGTAACTGTCAGTGGTCCGATGTGTGTTTGTAACTGTCAGTGGTCCGATGTGTGTTTGTAACTGTCAGTGTGGTCCGGTGGTCTGTCAGTGGTCCGATGTGTGTTTGTAACTGTCGGTGGTCCGATGTGTGTTTGTAACTGTCAGTGGTCCGATGTGTGTTTGTAACTGTCAGTGGTCCGATGTGTGTTTGTAACTGTCGGTGGTCCGATGTGTGTTTGTTTGTAACTGTCAGTGGTCCGATGTGTGTTTGTAACTGTCGGTGGTCCGATGTGTGTTTGTAACTGTCAGTGGTCCGATGTGTGTTTGTAACTGTCAGTGGTCCGATGTGTGTTTGTAACTGTCGGTGGTCCGATGTGTGTTTGTAACTGTCAGTGGTCAGTGGTCCGATGTGTGTTTGTAACTGTCGGTGGTCCGATGTGTGTTTGTAACTGTCAGTGGTCCGATGTGTGTTTGTAACTGTCGGTGGTCCGATGTGTTTTGTAACTGTCAGTGGTCCGATGTGTGTTTGTAACTGTCAGTGGTCCGATGTGTGTTTGTAACTGTCGTGGTCCGATGTGTGTTTGTAACTGTCAGTGGTCCGATGTGTGTTTGTAACTGTCAGTGGTCCGATGTGTGTTTGTAACTGTCGGTGGTCCGATGTGTGTTTGTAACTGTCAGTGGTCCGATGTGTGTTTGTAACTGTCAGTGGTCCGATGTGTGTTTGTAACTGTCAGTGGTCAGTGGTCCGATGTGTGTTTGTAACTGTCGGTGGTCCGATGTGTGTTTGTAAATGCCGGTGGTCCGATGTGTTTGTAACTGTCAGTGGTCCGATGTGTGTTTGTAACTGTCAGTGGTCCGATGTGTGTTTGTAACTGTCATGGTCCGTTTGTTTGTAACTGTCGGTGGTCCGATGTGTGCTTGTAACTG
>NW_026550730.1:0-7305 GCF_027596085.1 Anoplopoma fimbria | reverse complement strand
AGGGTACTGTGTCAACCAGTGAGCTGTATAGTTCATAAGAAATCCTCACTACAAATTACTATAATTAGGTTCAAACTTTGTTCAAACAACATATTGAAAAAAACTGAAAAAAACAACATATTTCAGCTGTTGGTTTTTATCTTATAAAGGATTATCTTATCTTATAACTGTCACCTTGCATGACTCCTAAGCTGCAGTTTCAACCCATGATTCCTCTAGGAAACAAGGGAGCAATGGAGGCCGGATGTGACAGGGTACTGTGTCAACCAGTGACATGAGTGCAGATCTGTATAGTTCATAAGAAATCCTCACTACAAATTACTATAATTAGGTTCAAACTTACTTTTTCAGCTTCAAACAACAGTTTGAAAAATGTAAAGGTACTGTGTCAAAACAACATAAGAAATCCTTCAAATTACTATTGAAAAAAATAAAGGAAAAAAACATATTTCAGCTGTTGGTTTTTATCTTATAAAGGATTATCTTATCTTATCTTATAACTGTCACCTTGCATGACTCCTAAGCTGCAGTTTCAGCCCCTGATTCCTCTAGGAAACAAGGGAGCAATGGAGGCCGGATGTAACAGGGTACTGTGTCAACCAGTGACATGAGTGTGAAAATCTGTATAATTAGTTCATAAGAAATCCTATCTTATAACAATTCAGTTCAGTTTTCAGTTTTGCCAGTTAATATGGGATGTAACAGGGGACTGTGTCAACCAGTGACTGTATAATTCATAAGAAATCCTCACTACAAATTACTATAATTAGGTTCAAACTTTGTTCAAACAACATATTGAAAGAAACTGAAAAAAACAACATATTTCAGCTGTTGGTTTTTATCTCATATAGGATTATCTTATCTTATAACTGTCACCTTGCATGACTCCTAAGTGCAGTTTCAGCCCCTGATTCCTCTAGGAAACAAGGGAGCAATGGAGGCCGGATGTAACAGGGTACTGTGTCAACCAGTGACTGTATAGTTCATAAGAAATCCTCACTACAAATGACTATAATTAGGTTCAAACTTAGCAGTAGCAACATATTTCAGCTGTTGGTTTTTATCTTATAACAATTCAGTTCAGTTTTGCCAGTTAATATGGGATGTAACAGGGTACTGTGTCAACCAGTGAGCCATAAGAAATCCTCACTACAAATGACTATAATTAGGTTCAAACTTTGTTCAAACAACATACTGAAAAAAACAACATATTTCAGCTGTTGGTTTTCATCTTATAAAGGATTATCTTATCTTATCTTATCTTATCTTATGACTGTCACCTTGCATGACTCCTAAGCTGCAGTTTCAGCCCCTGACTCCTCTAGGAAACAAGGGAGCAATGGAGGCCGGATGTGAGCGGGTACTGAACTGAGCCTGGTAAACATGGAGGGACTCCTCGCAGACTGGGAACAACACCTCTGAGCCTCTCTACTCCCAGTCTCCCAGTCTGGGATGTAAACCATGAGCCCTACCGGTGTGGGTGCGGGTGTGGATCTTCAGGTTCTCGGATCGAGCGAACATCTTGCCGCAGTTGGGGAATGCGCATGAGAACGGCTTCTCCCCGGTGTGCACCCGAATGTGGTTAATGAGTTTGTACTTGGCTTTGAACGCCTTCCCTGCCCGCAGACACTCGTCCCACATGCACACATGGCTGAGGGACTCGACCCCGGCGGCGACGTGCTCGGTGGTGACGTGGTCCACCAGCTCCTGCATGGAGATGAAAGTTTGCTGGCAGACGGATGTGGCCGTCCGGCGAGAACAAGTTCGGTCGATCCATTTACAGACCAGCTCGGTTTTCACGGTGGGGCCTTTGGAGAAATCCAGCAGGCCGTCCATCCCTGCTCCTGCTCCTCCTCCACCTCCAGCACCACCTCCTCCACCTCCACAGCAGCCGTCCGGTGAGACGATGCTCGAAGCCCTGGAGTTGTTGTTCCCCAGCGGAGAGACGAGGCCATTGTGCCTGAACACCACCGCCGTCCGCTTCATGCCTCCTCTCCTCCTCCTCTCTCCTCCTCTCTCCTCTCTCCTCCACCCAAAACCAGCTGAATCCAGTGACCCGCTCCTTCCTGCGTGTTCCGGTGAAAGCGAGCTGTCTTTAGATCCCGAGAGTCGGAGCCTCCATGCTTTTTATTTACTGTGTGAATGGAGGTGAACGGGAGTGGAAGAAACACAGCGGGCCGCGACCCAACACTGTCTGGATGCGTCCTTGTCTCCTTCCCTTCTCCTGCCCTCTCTCCTTTCTCCCTTTTCTTGTGTTTCAACTAGCAGACCCCACAACGTTATGATGCATATATATATATATATATGTATATCAATAAACACATTCACATTGCAGAGTAAACTGTCTTTGGTTGAAGTGACTATATATGAATATTGTTATATATATTCTATATGCTCGTGTTTATATAACGAGAATTAAAAACACACATGTTTTTAGTATCATCCATGTTTGTTAAGGCAATTTCAGATTTTCACCATGGAGTCTTATTTTCCTAGTTCTATTCAATTCAGTTCAGTTTATTTTGTAGAGCCCAGAATCACAAATTACAAATTTGCCTCAGAGGGCTTTACAATCTGTAACCATGAGACATCCTCTGTCCTTACACCTCACATCCTCTGTCCTTAGACCCTCACATCCTCTCCCTTAGACCCTCACATCCTCTGTCCTTACACCCTCACATCCTCTGTCCTTACACCCTCACATCCTCTGTCCTTACACCCTCACATCCTCTGTCCTTACACCCTCACCTCCTCTGTCCTTACACCCTCACATCCTCTGTCCTTACACCCTCACATCCTCTGTCCTTAGACCCTCACCTCCTCTGTCCTTACACCCTCACCTCCTCTGTCCTTACACCCTCACATCCTCTGTCCTTAGACCCTCACATCCTCTGTCCTTAGACCCTCACCTCCTCTGTCCTTACACCCTCACATCCTCTGTCCTTACACCCTCACATCCTCTGTCCTTAGACCCTCACATCCTCTGTCCTTACACCCTCACATCCTCTGTCCTTCCCTCACCTCCTCTGTCCTTAGACCTCACATCCTCTGTCCTTACACCCTCACATCCTCTGTCCTTAGACCCTCACATCCTCTGTCCTTCCCTCACATTCACAGGAAAAACTCCCCTAAAAACCCTTTAACAGGGAGAAAAAAGCCTGCGAAGCGAGAAAGCACAAAGACTCCAGGGTACAAGCAAGTCAATAAGCGTAATAGTACAGGCAATAATAATAGTAATGTGACTAATAATGATAGTGGTAGTAGTAGTGGGTGTCAGCAGGGCCTCAGCAGGTGGCACGACCACAGTCCAAATATAACCTCGATTCCTGGGAACCTGCGAGGCGAGAAAGCACAAGGACTCCGGGGAAGAAGCAAAATCAGTAATGTGCATAAATAGGAGATTAATACATAAAGAAGGAGGGAGAGAAGAGGAGAGAGGAGCTCAGCGTATCCTAGGTAGTCCCCCAGCTGTCTAGGCATATAGCAGCATATCTAGGGGCTGGACCAAGGCGAACCTGAACCAGCCCTAACTATAAGCGCTATCAAAAGGAAGGTCTTAAGCCTGCTCTTAAAAGTGGTGAGTGTGTCTGCCCCCCGGACTGAAACTGGAACCTGGTTCCACAGAAGAGGAGCCTGATAACTGAAGGCTCTGGCTCCCATCCTACTTTTATACACTCTAGGAACCACAAGTAACCCTGCATTGATGGAGCGCAGCTTTCTAGTTGGGAAATATGGAACTATAAGTTCCTTAAGATAAGACGGTGCCTGGCCAGTTAGAGCTTTGTAGGTGAGTAGAAGAATTTTAAATTCTATTCTTGATTTAACAGGGAGCCAGTGCAGAGAAGCTAATACTGGAGTAATATGATCTCTTTTCTTAGTTTTTGTTAGAACACGTGCTGCAGCATTCTGGATCAACTGTAAAGATCTAAGAGACTTATTAGAGCAGCCTGATAATAAGGAGTTACAGTAATCTAGTCTAGAGGAAACAAATGCATGAACTAGTTTTTCCTCATCGCTTTGAGACAGGATTTGCCTGATTTTTGAAATGTTACGTAAATGAAAAAAGGCTGTCCTTGAGATCTGTTTTATATAAGAGTTAAAAGACAGATCCTGATTCTGACAATCATCCACATCAGTTGGGATAACAGTTTACTCACCAATTTCATTGCTGCCATTATTGTATTCTTATTTTTATAAGAAATTCCCATGAAGAGAGAGAAACCAGTTCTGTTTGTATCCAAAGCCTGGTGTAGAATAAACCTCCATAAACCTCCCTATTATAAAGTGCCACTATTACACTATTATTACACTATTTCTGCATCACAAATACCAAAATGGCCTTTCTGAATAAGAAGTGAGGAAGTGCTGCTCTTCGCACAAAACCACAGATGTTAATGGATAATAAATAGCAATAAATAAATATTCAAGGAACTCAATAATAATAAAAATAATAATGCCCAATGATCTGCATGGCCCTAAGTGTACTGCACAGGTGTGTGTTGTTCACTTAAGTCTCAACCAATCAGTCCCCGATCTACTGGCGATCGCTCGTTCACCCATCGTGTTTCTACTTTTATTACCTCATTCTCCGTTTTATTCCAAAGCCAAATTCCAACTTCCCTTTTTTTTAAAAATGATTTTCAAAACATAATGTTTTGAGAATAAATTTGTTATAATTTGTACTTAATATTTTGAGAATACTCTGATACTGTGTCATGGAACTGCGTGTATATGAAAGAGGGTGTCTGCAGTGGTGGAACAAGTATTCCTTATGTAAAAGTAATAATACCCATAATCATTCTAGTAAAATACCATAAAACAGTCTGACATTTATAATTATTATTAAAATGATTATTATAAAGTATTAACAGCAAAATATTCTTTAAAAAGAAAAAGGAAAAGAATAGAATTGTCACTTTCACAAGTACTATACATTCCACCACAGCTTCAGTTGTCAGATAAATGTAAGGAGTAATAGTTTAGTATTTCTTTCAGAAATGTAGTGCAATAATTTCCCCAATGCGGGACTAATAAAGGATTATCTTATCTTATCTTATCTTATAAGAAGTAGTGACATATTTTAGGGCCCATCATAAGATTTCTACAAAAAATTCAAGTTGTTATGGTGGTAATGAACAGCAATGCTATTTTTTTAATTAATGTTTCAAAATGACTTTAAGCACTTTCATGTGCCCTCTATAATCAACATATATTTGACCATTTTACAGTGTTTCTGCAGTTAAGGGACTACCATGAGTCTGAGTATCATCACAGCCTACATGTTACACTTACTTATATCCTTTCATAATTTTGCAGGAATAACGGTATGTTTTGAGACAGTTTGTGAATTCTGTAGTTCAGAAACTTTATTATGAAAATTCAACCAGAAGGTGTAACAGTGTAGCTCCTGCCAGGGTTACTACAGTTTCCCTCAGTGTCAATCCATTTTTATATTCTGGAAATAGTGCATGTAAAGATTTTGCAGTCTTTTTTGAAAATAGATGGACAGCAAATGTCAAACTTATTTCCCAGTATATGCTGTTCCAAGAATCCTAATACAGGGAATACAAGTCTTCAACTTCTGTTAAAATAAGAACATCAAATCATTTATCTGTATACACTTTGAGATGATGGCAATTTCAACAGCATTACGGTGGATAGATTTACAAATTAAAAGGTTATTATTTGTACAGATGTGTGATCTGCATTAATGTCATTGCAATCCTTTGCATCTTACAATAGGTAGGATATTGTCAATGAGATATTTGGAACGCCGTGCATATTTGAAAAATATAAATATTTTGATATCATGAAGCAAATGGAAGAATCAAAAGCAACATCATCAAAGAGTGGCAGTGCAGCTGGGATACAGGAAACACAGGAAGTTACCTTCATGCAGAACAGTGAGAAGTGGGCAAAAACTTAAGAGAAGAACATCCTAACAAGGCTGAGAGGAGAAACTTAATGACACAATGCACTTATTGAGTAAACATCCCTCAGGCTAACATGAACACTGTCAAGTAGTAGTGGGGCGGCTGTGGCGTAGTGGAGAGCAAGGTAGTTCTCCAATCAGAGGGTCGGTGGTTCGATACCCGGCCTCGGCAGTCGATGTGTCCTTGGGCAAGACACTTAACCCCAAGTTGCTCCTGAAGGCCATCGGTGTGGACTGGATGATGAATGTTAGTTAGAGTCTGATGGTGGCACCTTGATGGTAGCCTGTCATCAGTGTGTGAATGGGTGAATGATATGTAACATACTACTGACTGTAAGTCGCTCTGGATAAAAGTGTCTGCTAAATGACTGTAATGTAATGTAAGTAGAGGGATCAGTGGAGCATGTAGAGAATGAGAAAATTAGGGATTTCAGAAGGCTTGGTATGGAGTCCAAAAACTGTATTTGACATCAGGTTAGGGAGTCTATTCAAATGTCTGAAACTGGGTTGCTCAAGAGAATTTTGTATTGTTTTCCCGGTTTGCTTTGTTTTTGTTTGTTCGGATAAGGGGATAGATAGCTCTGGTCAGAGTGGGAGGCGGTAATGCACATTAACGCTGGTTGCTATCCGCCATAAACCGAAGAAGAAGAAGAAGAAGAAGAAGAAGTAGTAGAAGGACGGAGGACCCGTCCCGTGTACATATTGATAGTTTGTTTTATCGTTAATCTAAAAAAATTTAAAAAATACCAGGTGTTTTGATTTTTGGTTGAAAAAAGTTAATGCATAACCGTTTATGTTTTCTGAAAAACTAAAAACAAGAGAACCAAACGAGCTGATTTTGATTATACTTTTTTTTTTTTTCAGTCTATGATGCAAGAACATAGCAGGAAAAAAACTGAATGAAAAATAAAATAAAAATAAATAAACCGGAGCCGATGGGAGTATGTTAGCAACAGTAGTTGACTAACGGCGATTTAATATGCATGTTTTGTTGTATAATATGTGTATTTATTGTCTGTGTAGTTGTATAGTATGTGTATTTATTGTCTGTGTAGTTGTATAGTATGTGTATTTATTGTCTGTGTAGTTGTATAGTATGTGTATTTATTGTCTGTGTAGTTGTATAGTATGTGTATTTATTGTCTGTGTAGTTGTATAGTATGTGTATTTATTGTCTGTGTAGTTGTATAGTATGTGTATTTATTGTCTGTGTAGTTGTATAGTATGTGTATTTATTGTCTGTGTAGTTGTATAGTATGTGTATTTATTGTCTGTGTAGTTGTATAGTATGTGTATTTATTGTCTGTGTCTGTGTAGTTGAGCTGCTGCAACACTTGAATTTCCCCATGGGGATCAATAAAGGAATATAACAA
>NW_026550729.1:0-9927 GCF_027596085.1 Anoplopoma fimbria | reverse complement strand
TCAACCAGTGAGCCATCAGAAATCCTCACTACAAATGACTATAATTAGGTTCAAACTTAGCAGTAGCAACATATTTCAGCTGTTGGTTTTTATCTTATAAAGGATTATCTTATCTTATCTTATAACTGTCACCTTGCATGACTCCTAAGCTGCAGTTTCAACCCATGATTCCTCTAGGAAACAAGGGAGCAATGGAGGCCGGATGTGACCGGGTACTGTGTCAACCAGTGACTGTATAGTTCATAAGAAATCCTCACTACAAATTACTATAATTAGGTTCAAACTTTGTTCAAACAACATATTGAAAAAAACTGAAAAAAACAACATATTTCAGCTGTTGGTTTTTATCTTATAAAGGATTATCTTATCTTATAACTGTCACCTTGCATGACTCCTAAGCTGCAGTTTCAACCCCTGATTCCTCTAGGAAACAAGGGAGCAACGGAGGCCGGATGTGACAAGGTACTGTGTCAACCAGTGACATGAGTGCAGATCTGTATAGTTCATAAGAAATCCTCACTACAAATTACTATAATTAGGTTCAAACTTTGTTCAAACAACATATTGAAAAAACTGAAAAAACCAACATATTTCAGCTGTTGGTTTTTATCTTATAACTGTCACCTTGCATGACTCCTAAGCTGCAGTTTCGACCCCTGATTCCTCTAGGAAACAAGGGAGCAATGGAGGCCGGATGTGACCGGGTACTGTATCAACCAGTGAGCCATAAGAAATCATATCTTATAACAATTCAGTTCAGTTTTCAGTTTTGCCAGTTAATATGGGATGTGACAGGGTACTGTGTCAACCAGTGACATGAGTGCAGATCTGTATAGTTCATAAGAAATCCTCACTACAAATGACTATAATTAGGTTCAAACTTAGCAGTAGCAACATATTTCAGCTGTTGGTTTTTATCTTATAACAATTCAGTTCAGTTTTGCCAGTTAATATGGGATGTAACAGGGTACTGTGTCAACCAGTGACTGTATAGTTCATAAGAAATCCTCACTACAAATGACTATAATTAGGTTCAAACTTTGTTCAAACAACATATTGAAAGAAACTGAAAAAAACAACATATTTCAGCTGTTGGTTTTTATCTCATATAGGATTATCTTATCTTATAACTGTCACCTTGCATGACTCCTAAGTGCAGTTTCAGCCCCTGATTCCTCTAGGAAACAAGGGAGCAATGGAGGCCGGATGTGAGCCGGGTACTGTGTCAACCAGTGAGCCATAAGAAATCCTATCTTATAACAATTCAGTTCAGTTTTCAGTTTTGCCAGTTAATATGGGATGTAACAGGGGACTGTGTCAACCAGTGACTGTATAGTTCATAAGAAATCCTCACTACAAATTACTATAATTAGGTTCAAACTTTGTTCAAACAACATTGAAAAAAACAAGGTTTTTATCTTATAAAGGATTATCTTATCTTATCTTATAACTGTCACCTTGCATGACTCCTAAGCTGCAGTTTCAGCCCCTGACTCCTCTAGGAAACAAGGGAGCAATGGAGGCCGGATGTGACCGGGTACTGAACTGAGCCTGGTAAACATGGAGGGACTCCTCGCAGACTGGGAACAACACCCCTGAGCCTCTCTACTCCCAGTCTCCCAGTCTGGGATGTAAACCATGAGCCCTACCGGTGTGGGTGCGGGTGTGGATCTTCAGGTTCTCGGATCGAGCGAACATCTTGCCGCAGTTGGGGAATGCGCATGAGAACGGCTTCTCCCCGGTGTGCACCCGAATGTGGTTAATGAGTTTGTACTTGGCTTTGAACGCCTTCCCTGCCCGCAGACACTCGTCCCACATGCACACATGGCTGAGGGACTCGACCCCGGCGGCGACGTGCTCGGTGGTGACGTGGTCCACCAGCTCCTGCATGGAGATGAAAGTTTGCTGGCAGACGGATGTGGCCGTCCGGCGAGAACAAGTTCGGTCGATCCATTTACAGACCAGCTCGGTTTTCACGGTGGGGCCTTTGGAGAAATCCAGCAGGCCGTCCATCCCTGCTCCTGCTCCTCCTCCACCTCCTCCACCACCTCCTCCACCTCCACAGCAGCCGTCCGGTGAGACGATGCTCGAAGCCCCGGAGTTGTTGTTCCCCAGCGGAGAGACGAGGCCATTGTGCCTGAACACCACCGCCGTCCGCTTCATGCCTCCTCTCCTCCTCCTCTCTCCTCCTCTCTCCTCCACCCAAAACCAGCTGAATCCAGTGACCCGCTCCTTCCTGCGTGTTCCGGTGAAAGCGAGCTGTCTTTAGATCCCGAGAGTCGGAGCCTCCATGCTTTTTATTTACTGTGTGAATGGAGGTGAACGGGAGTGGAAGAAACACAGCGGGCCGCGACCCAACACTGTCTGGATGCGTCCTTGTCTCCTTCCCTTCTCCTGTCCTCTCTCCTTTCTCCCTTTTCTTGTGTTTCAACTAGCAGACCCCACAACGTTATGATGCATATATATATATATGTATATCAATAAACACATTCACATTGCAGAGTAAACTGTCTTTGGTTGAAGTGACTATATATGAACATATTGTTATATATAGGTTATATGTATTCTATATGCTCGTGTTTATATAACGAGAATTAAAAAGACATGTTTTTAGTAGCATCCATGTTTGTTAAGGCAATTTCAGATTTTCACCATGGAGTCTTATTTTCCTAGTTCTATTCAATTCAATTCAGTTTATTTTGTAGAGCCCAGAATCACAAATTACAAATTAGCCTCAGAGGGCTTTACAATCTGTACACATGTTACATCCTCTGTCCTTAGACCCTCACATCCTCTGTCCTTACACCCTCACATCCTCTGTCCTTACACCCTCACATCCTCTGTCCTTACACCCTCACATCCTCTGTCCTTAGACCCTCACATCCTCTGTCCTTACACCCTCACATCCTCTGTCCTTACATCCCTCACCCTCATCCTCTGTCCTTACACCCTCACATCCTCTCCTTACACCCTCACATCCTCTGTCCTTACACCCTCACATCCTCTGTCCTTAGACCCTCACATCCTCTCCCCTTAGACCCTCACATCCTCTGTCCTTAGACCCTCACATCCTCTGTCCTTACACCCTCACATCCTCTGTCCTTACACCCTCACATCCTCTGTCCTTAGACCCTCACATCCTCTGTCCTTACACCCTCACCTCCTCTGTCCTTACACCCTCACATCCTCTGTCCTTACACCCTCACATCCTCTGTCCTTACACCCTCACATCCTCTGTCCTTAGACCCTCACATCCTCTGTCCTTAGACCCTCACATCCTCTGTCCTTACACCCTCACATCCTCTGTCCTTAGACCCTCACATCCTCTGTCCTTACACCCTCACATCCTCTGTCCTTAGACCCTCACCTCCTCTGTCCTTAGACCCTCACATCCTCTGTCCTTACACCCTCACATCCTCTGTCCTTAGACCCTCACATCCTCTGTCCTTACACCCTCACATCCTCTGTCCTTCCCTCACATTCACAGGAAAAACTCCCCTAAAAACCCCTTTAACAGGGAGAAAAAAGGAAGAAACCTCTGGGAGAACGACAGAGGAGGAATCCTTCTCCAGGATGGACAGAATGCAATAGATGTCATGTGTACAGAATGAACAGCATAACAGAGATACAACACATTCAATGTATATGACATAAATGATTCATATAATAAGACTACTTATAATAACAGCAGCAATTATTACAGTAGAATTATAATTATGAAAATAGGGATAGTAATGTGACTAATAATAATAATGGAAGTAGCAGTGGGTGTCAGTCGGCTCACAGCAGGAGGCACGACTACGGTCCAGGTACCACAACGATTCATGGAAACCTGCAGAGCGAGAAAGCAAAAGGGCTTCAGGGTGGAAGTAAAGCTAAAATGCTTAATGGTACAGGTAATAGTAATAGTAATGTGACTAGTAATAATAATAATGGTGGTAGCAGTCGGTGTCAGCAGGGCCGTAGCAGGATGCACGACCACGGTCCAGGTACAGCCACGATTTATAGAAGCCTGCGAAGCGAGAAAGCACAAAGACTCCAGGGTAGAAGCAAGTCAATAAGCGTAATAGTACAGGCAATAATAATAGTAATGTGACTAATAATGATAGTGGTAGTAGTAGTGGGTGTCAGCAGGGCCTCAGCAGGTGGCACGATGACAGTCCAAATATAACCCCGATTCCTGGGAACCTGCGAGGCGAGAAAGCACAAGAACTCCGGGGAAGAAGCAAAATCAGTAATGTGCATAAATAGGAGATTAATACATAAAGAAGGAGGGAGAGAAGAGGAGAGAGGAGCTCAGTGTATCCTAGGTAGTCCCCCAGCTGTCTAGGTATATAGCAGCATATCTAGGGGGTGGACCAAGGCGAACCTGAACCAGCCCTAACTATAAGCGCTATCAAAAAGGAAGGTCTTAAGCCTGCTCTTGAAAGTGGTGAGTGTGTCTGCCCCCGGACTGAAACTGGAACCTGGTTCCACAGAAGAGGAGCCTGATAACTGAAGGCTCTGGCTCCCATCCTACTTTTATACACTCTAGGAACCACAAGTAACCCTGCATTGATGGAGCGCAGCTCTCTAGTTGGGTAATATGGAACTATAAGTTCCTTAAGATAAGACGGTGCCTGGCCAGTTAGAGCTTTGTAGGTGAGTAGAAGAATTTCTATTCTTGATTTAACAGGGAGCCAGTGCAGAGAAGCTAATACTGGAGTAATATGATCTCTTTTCTTAGTTTTTGTTAGAACACGTGCTGCAGCATTCTGGATCAACTGTAAAGATCTAAGAGACCTATTAGAGCAGCCTGATAATAAGGAGTTACAGTAATCTAGTCTAGAGGTAACAAATGCATGAACTAGTTTTTCTGCATCGAGACAGGATTTGCCTGATTTTTGAAATGTTACGTAAATGAAAAAAGGCTGTCCTTGAGATCTGTTTTATATAAGAGTTAAAAGAGAGATCCTGATTCTGACAATCATCCACATCAGTTGGGATAACAGTTTACTCACCAATTTCATTGCTGCCATTATTGTATTCTTATTTTTATAAGAAATTCCCGTGAAGAGAGAGAAACCAGTTCTGTTTGTATCCAAAGCCTGGTGTAGAATAAACCTCCATAAACCTCCCTATTATAAAGTGCCACTATTACAGAAATGATACAAAACACATCAAAGAACAATGTTGTCAGGATTCATTTCTGCATCACAAATACCAAAATGGCCTTTCTGAATAAGAAGTGAGGAAGTGCTGCTCTTCGCACAAAACCACAGATGTTAATGGATAATAAATAGCAATAAATAAATATTCAAGGAACTCAATAATAATAAAAATAATAATGCCCAATGATCTGCATGGTACTAGCCTGATTTGAACTGCAGGCCCTAAGTGTACTGCACAGGTGTGTGTTGTTCACTTAAGTCTCAACCAATCAGTCCCCGATCTACTGACGATCGTTCGTTCACCCATCGTGTTTCTACTTTTATTACCTCATTCTCCGTTTTATTCCAAAGCCAAATTCCAACTTCCCTTTTTTTTTTTAAATGATTTTCAAAACATAATGTTTTGAGAATAAATTTGTTATAATTTGTACTTAATATTTTGAGAATACTCTGATACTGTGTCATGGAACTGCGTGTGTATGAAAGAGGGTGTCTGCAGTGGTGGAACAAGTATTCCTTATGTAAAAGTAATAATACCCATAATCATTCTAGTAAAATACCATAAAACAGTCTGACATTTATAATTATTATTAAAATGATTATTATAAAGTATTAACAGCAAAATATTCTTTAAAAATAAAAAGGAAAAGAATAGAATTGTCACTTTCACAAGTACTATACATTCCACCACAGCTTCAGTTGTCAGATAAATGTAAGGAGTAATAGTTTAGTATTTCTTTCAGAAATGTAGTGCAATAATTTCCCCGCTGCGGGACTAATAAAGGATTATCTTATCTTATCTTATCTTATCTTATAAGAAGTAGTGACATATTGGGCTCGTAACTCTGTTATGCTGCTCATTCTGTACACATGACATCTATTGCATTCTGTCCATCCTGGGAGAAGGATCCCTCCTCTGTCCCAGAGGTTTCTCTCTCATAGTTTTTCCTGTGCCGATGTGAGGGTTCCGGGACAGACGCAAATTTGTAATTTGTGATTTTGGGCTATATAAAATAAATTGAATTCAATTGAATTGAAATTGAATTAAATGGAACACTTATGTAAAGGACAGGTAGCTCACAATTGTACTTAAGTGAAGTTCCAAAAGTGGCAGTCAGTCAATGTGTCAATATGAGGTATGTGAAGGACGTGAAGTCATTTTTTAGTTTCAGAGATTACAGTACCTCTTGGTTTTAGAGCCCTGAAACGATGGAATGGATTGGAAATAATTTAATAATTTAATGATAATGTTAAGTATAACAGGGTCAGTCTGGTTTGGCTGGAGCACAGTAGGGACTTGCTTTTCTCCTGACCGCTTTGCCAAAAAACAAAGCCAACAAAACACAAATCAAAGACATCAACTAATGATATCTTCTGTATCAATTATTTAGCACATTATTTCCTTGATTCATTGTTTAATTTAAAGATATCTGAAAGTAAATAAAAATACTCAAAATATTTCTAAATCACAAATTGATGTGATGTTTTACTCAACCAACAGTCCAAAATCCGATAATATTGATTTAACAATAGTATAAACCATAAAAGCAGGAAATCCTCATAATTGAGAATAAGTGAATGTTGCATATGATTGAAGTGTTGAGCTATTAAAACCTATCATCTGCCCATCTGAAGAGGAAGGATGAGTAGGATTCCTCCTCCCCAGAGATTGGCAGCAACTCACTTTTATAAAGATTAAGCCTGTATCCTGAGAATTTGCATATCTGTCCTCCTTTCCGGCACGGGATTATAAATGTAAAGTGACAAATCATCTGCATATAAAAATAATTTATGTGTCAAGCCTAGACGGGGAAATACCTTCAAACTCCTTCTCCTCTTAATCCGTGCCTTTTTCTCGGGTATCAACCTCACGTTTTCCCGTGTATTGTCGAAAAATAGACTTGATGCCTAAATAAACACTTCAAAACGCAGTTAAGCCTGTGAGACAGAGCCGAGACTTTTAGACAACATTTTTATTGGTGGTCTGCTGGGATTTGCTGGGAGTGTATCATTTGTTCTGCTGAGAGAAGGATTGGCTGCCGTCCCTCCACGACTTTTATGACTCCAGGACCCTGAGGCGGGCAAGGAAGATTGTAGCCGACACCTCTCACCCTGGACACAGACTCTGTGAGCCCCTTCCCTCTGGAAGGAGGCTGCTGTCCATCAGGACCAACACCTCACGCCATAAAAACAGCTTCTTCCCGTCTGCAGTTGGGTTGATCAACAACTGACCCAGACAATTACATCCCCAGGACAATCTCTTACAGTTTACACCCATGCACGTCTTGACACTGTAATAATATAATATACCTGTTTTAACACCCTCTTATTTGTTTACTTGTTTACCATATTTTATTGTATATTTTCATATTTTTAGATTATGTCTTTATTATTGCACTGATTTGTTATTTACTGTACGCACCAATTAATCACCTAGCCAAATTCCTTGTATATGTAACGTACTTGGCAATAAACAGCTTCTGTTTCTGATTCTGATTCTGATTTAAACTTTTGAGTCGTGGTCTTGGTCTTCCAAAACCATCTCCCCGACCCACTTCTCCCTGTCACCATTGGCAATGTCATTACCCACCACACATACAGATACAGATAGACAAAGAGCTAAATTATTGCAGCTGGCAAAATTTTAGGGCCCATCATAACATTTCTACAAAAAATTCAAGTTGTTATGGTGGTAATGAACAGCAATGCTTGTTCGTGCTTTTTTTTAATTTTTTTAATTAATGTTTCAAAATGACTTTAAGCACTTTCATGTGCCCTCTATAATCAACATATATTTGACCATTTTACAGTGTTTCTGCAGTTAAGGGACTACCATGAGTCTGAGTATCATCACAGCCTACATGTTACACTTACTTATATTCTTTCATAATTTTGCAGGAATAACGGTATGTTTTGAGACAGTTTGTGAATTCTGTAGTTCAGAAACTTTATTATGAAAATTCAACCAGAAGGTGTAACAGTGTAGCTCCTGCCAGGGTTACTACAGTTTCCCTCAGTGTCAATCCATTTTTATATTCTGGAAATAGTGCATGTAAAGATTTTGCAGTCTTTTTTGAAAATAGATGGACAGCAAATGTCAAACTTATTTCCCAGTATATGCTGTTCCAAGAATCCTAATACAGGGAATACAAGTCTTCAACTTCTGTTAAAATAAGAACATCAAATCATTTCTCTGTATACACTTTGAGATGATGGCAATTTCAACAGCATTACGGTGGATAGATTTACAAATGAAAAGGTTATTATTTGTACAGATGTGTGATCTGCATTAATGTCATTGCAATCCTTTGCATCTTACAATAGGTAGGATATTGTCAATGAGATATTTGGAACGCCGTGCATATTTGAAAAATGTAAATATTTTGATATCATGAAGCAAATGGAAGAATCAAAAGCAACATCATCAAAGAGTGGCAGTGCAGCTGGGATACAGGAAACACAGGAAGTTACCTTCATGCAGAACAGTGAGAAGTGGGCAAAAACTTAAGAGAAGAACATCCTAACAAGGCTGAGAGGAGAAACTTAATGACACAATGCACTTATTGAGTAGACATCCCTCAGGCTAACATGAACACTGTCGAGTAGTAGTGGGGCGGCTGTGGCGTAGTGGAGAGCAAGGTAGTTCTCCAATCAGAGGGTCGGTGGTTCGATACCCGGCTTTGGCAGTCGATGTGTCCTTGGGCAAGACACTTAACCCCAAGTTGCTCCTGAAGGCCATCGGTGTGGACTGGATGATGAATGTTAGTTAGAGTCTGATGGTGGCACCTTGATGGTAGCCTGTCATCAGTGTGTGAATGGGTGAATGATATGTAACATACTACTGACTGTAAGTCGCTTTGGAGAAAAGCGTCTGCTAAATGACTGTAATGTAATGTAAGTAGAGTGTATTTGACATCAGGTTAGGGAGTCTATTCAAATGTCTGAAACTGGGTTTATAAAAAATAAAAAATACCAGGTGTTTTGATTTTTGGTTGAAAAAAAAGTTAATGCATAGCCGTTTTTCCGTTTATGTTTTCTGAATCCCAAAACTAAAAAACAAGAGAACCAAACGAGCTGATTTTGATTATACCTTTTTTTTTTTTCAGTCTATGATGCAAGAACATATCAGGGAAAACATTGAAGAAAAAAATAAAATAAAAAATAAATAAACCGGAGCCGATGGGAGTATGTTAGCAACAGTAGTTGACTAACGGCGATTTAATATGCATGTTTTGTTGTATAATATGTGTATTTATTGTCTGTGTAGTTGTATAATATGTGTATTTATTGTCTGTGTAGTTGTATAGTATGTGTATTTATTGTCTGTGTAGTTGTATAGTATGTGTATTTATTGTCTGTGTAGTTGTATAGTATGTGTATTTATTGTCTGTGTAGTTGTATAGTATGTGTATTTATTGTCTGTGTAGTTGTATAGTATGTGTATTTATTGTCTGTGTAGTTGTATAGTATGTGTATTTATTGTCTGTGTAGTTGTATAGTATATGTATTTATTGTCTGTGTAGTTGTATAGTATGTGTATTTATTGTCTGTGTAGTTGTATAGTATGTGTATTTATTGTCTGTGTAGTTGTATAGTATGTGTATTTATTGTCTGTGTAGTTGTATAGTATGTGTATTTATTGTCTGTGTAGTTATATAGTATGTGTATTTATTGTCTGTGTAGTTGTATAGTATGTGTATTTATTGTCTGTGTAGTTGTATAGTATGTGTATTTATTGTCTGTGTAGTTGTATAGTATGTGTAGTTATTGTCTGTGT
>NW_026550728.1:0-4710 GCF_027596085.1 Anoplopoma fimbria | reverse complement strand
ATGATGCCAGAACGCCGACGGGTCAGGAGTCGGCCGAGGCGCCGACGGGTCAGGAGTCGGCCGGGACGCCGACGGAACAGGAGTCGGCCGGGACGCCCGACGGAACAGGAGTCGGCAGGGGTGCCGATGGGTCAGGAGTCGGCAGGGACGCCGACTGGACAGGAGTCGGCCGGAACGCCGACGGGTCTGGAGTCGGCAGGAGCGCCGACGGAACAGGAGTCGGCCGGAGCGCCGACGGAACAGGAGTCGGCCGGGACGCCGACGGGTCAGGAGTCGGCAGGGGCGCCGACGGAACAGGAGTCGGCAGGGGCGCCGACGGAACAGGAGTCGGCCGGGACGCCGACGGGACAGGAGTCGGCAGGGGCGCCGACGGAACGCCGACGAACAGGGTCAGGAGTCGGCCGGGACGCCGACGGGGGACAGGAGTCGGCCGGGACGCCGACGGATCAGGAGTCGGCCGGAAGGCCGGCGGGACAGGCGCAGTCTGGAAAGCCGGCGAGAGCTTAGGGACAGGCTGAGCGAAGGTCTGTGACATGGCTGTCGTGAGCTGCTGAACCTCGTTAACCAAGGCAGTCCAGTCAGCAGTGTTGGTGACAACCTGGGTCTTAGTCGGCCGGTACGCCGCTTCGATGAACCTGAACCGGGCCTGTGACGAGGTGTCGACCGCTGGGTCCATGTCGTGGCCAGATCGTTCTGTTACGGAACGTGGTGTGGACCCAAAAAGCAGAACGACCAGGAGACGGATACAGTTCTGGCGCTTTATTTAAAGCAGAGAACTCAGCATACAGACAGGCAGGATAAGACTCACAGAGGGAAACAGGCACGGGATCAGGCAGACAGAAATCAGAGGAAGCGGAGGTTAAACTCGGGGTTGGGGACAGAAGGCTGAGTCGTTGACCGGGGCACAGGCAAGGCAGGTAAGTCCAGAAAGGCAGGCAGGCAGGGTCGGCAACGGGAAATCAGTCCGGGGGATAACGCTGGAAGGTCTGGCATAATGCGGAGTATGATCTGGCAGTGAGTGTGTGTGAGACTGGTGTTTAAATACTGCAGAGTTGATGAGTGGATTGAAGGCAGGTTTGTGTGGCTTGGAGCAGGTGAGTATGCTTGTGCTGATGAGGTGATTAGGTGAGTGAGGGAAGAGTGTGGTGAGAGAGTGGGAGGGGTGACACACCCACCTCACAGACACACACAGATAACCAAACAAGGGAGCACAGGAGACACAAGGGCAAGGGAAAACACATGAAACACAAGGAATAAGCAGAGACATGGCCATGGTCATGACAGTGATAAATACCAGCTTTTGGCAGTAATGTCGCGTAAACTGGAGGTAAACTGTGTATTAATGAACATTATCGAGTTTCGAGACTATATCCTGCAGAAATGTGTTTTAGGAGGCTTAAAGTGATAAATAGCAGCTTTTGGCAGTAATGTCGCGTAAACTGCAGGTAAACTGTGTATTAATGAACATTATCGAGTTTCGAGACTATATCCTGCAGAAATGTGTTTTAGGAGCCTTAAAGTGATAAATAGCAGCTTTTGGCAGTTATGTAGCGTTAACTACAGGTAAACTGTGTATTAATGAACATTATCGAGTTTCGAGACTATATCCTGCAGAAATGTGTTTTAGGAGGCTTAAAGTGATAAATAGCAGCTTTTGGCAGTTATGTAGCGTTAACTACAGGTAAACTGTATTAATGAACATTATCGAGTTTCGAGACTATATCCTGCAGAAATGTGTTTTAGGAGGCTTAAAGTGATAAATAGCAGCTTTTGGCAGTTATGTAGCGTTAACTACAGGTAAACTGTGTATTATTGAACATGACCCAAATTTCAGTAAAAACTGTGTATTAATGAACATTATCGAGTTTCGAGACTATATCCTGCAGAAATGTGTTTTAGGAGGCTTAAAGTGATAAATAGCAGCTTTTGGCAGTAATGTCGCGTAAACTGGAGGTAAACTATGTTTTAATGAACATTATCGAGTTTCGAGACTATATCCTGCAGAAATGTGTTTTAGGAGGCTTAAAGTGATAAATAGCAGCTTTTGGCAGTTATGTAGCGTTAACTACAGGTAAACTGTGTATTAATGAACATTATCGAGTTTCGAGACTATATCCTTTGTTTTGGGCTTAAAGTGCCAAAACGCAGCTTTTGGACAGTTAGTCGGCCGAGGCGCCGACTCAGGTAAACTGTGGGCGCCGAACATTATCAGGAGTTTCGGACGGGGCGCCTGACGGAACAGGAGTTTTAGGAGCGCCGAAAGTGATCAGGCAGCTTTTGGCAGGTCGCGAAACAGGTAAACTGTGTATTAATGAACATTATCGGTTTCGGGACGCCGTTTTAGGGACAGGAGTGATAAATACGCAGCTTTTGGACAGTAGTCGGCCGGGGCGCTGACCGGTAAACTGTGTATTAATGAACATTATCAGGAGTCGGCAGGGACGCCGACTGGACAGGAGTCGGCCGGAAAATACCGGCAGTTATGGGTCTGGAGTCGGCCGGGACGCCGACGGGTCAGGAATCGGCAGGAGCGCCGACGGGTCAGGAGTCGGCCGGAAGGCCGGCGGGACAGGCGCAGTCTGGAAAGCCGGCGAGAGCTTAGGGACAGGCTGAGCGAAGGTCTGTGAAATGGCTGCCGTGAGCTGCTGAACCTCGTTAGCCAAGGCAGTCCAGTCAAAGTTGCTGCTCGTCAGGGTGTGGCGAACGTCAGCAGTGTTGATGACAACCTGGGTCTTAGTCGGCCGGGACGCCGACGGAACAGGAGTCGGCCGGAACGCCGACGGGTCAACTGTGTATTAATGAACATTATCGACGGGTCAGACTATATCCTGCCGAAATGTCAGGAGGCTTAAAGGATAAATAGCAGCTTTTGGCAGGACAGGGTAAACGGCCGGAATGAACATTACTGGAGAGGATCCTGCAGAATGGCATGGCGTTTTAGGAGCTTAAACTGTGATTAACGAGTCAGGGGCGAAACGTCAGCAGTGTTGGTGACAACCTGGTTCTTAGTCGGCCGGGACGCCGCTTTGGCGATGAACCTGAACCGGGCCTGTGATGAGGTGTCGACCGCTGGGTCCATGTCGTGGCCAGATCGTTCTGTTACGGAACGTGGTGTGGACCCAAAAGCAGAACGACCAGGAGACGGATACAGTTCTGGCGCTTTATTTAAACAGAGAACTCAGCATACAGACAGGCAGGATAAGACTCACAGAGGGAAACAGGCACGGGATCAGGCAGACAGAAATCAGAGGAAGCGGAGGTTAAACTGGGGTTGGGGACAGAAGGCTGAGTCGTTGACCGGGGCACAGGCAAGGCAGGTAAGTCCAGAAAGGCAGGCAGGCAGGGTCGGCAAACTGTGTACGGAAATCAGTCCGGGGGATAACGCTGGAAGGTCTGGCATAAATGTGATTTGGCAGTGAGTGTGTGTGAGAGACTGGTGTTTAAATACTGCAGAGTTGATGAGTGGATTGAAGGCAGGTTTGTGTGGCTTGGAGCAGGTGAGTATGCTTGTGCTGATGAGGTGATTAGGTGAGTGAGGGAAGAGTGTGAGAGAGTGGGAGGGTGACACACCCACCTCACAGACACACACAGATAACCAAACAAGGGAGCACAGGAGACACAGGGGCAAGGGAAAACACATGAAACACAAGGAATAAGCAGAGACATGGCCATGGTCATGACAGTGATAAATACCAGCTTTTGGCAGTAATGTCGCGTAAACTGGAGGTAAACTGTGTAAATGAACATTATCGGAGACTATATCCTTTGTAAACTGTGTATTAATGAACATTATCGAGTTTCGAGACTATATCCTGCAGAAATGTGTTTTAGGAGGCTTAAAGTGATAAATACCAGCGTTTTGGCAGTTATGTACTTCAGGTAAACTGATAATGTTCATTAATACAAGCTTCGAGACTATATCCTAAATCACTTTTAAGCCCAAAAAGTGATATAGTCTCGGCAGTAATGTCGCGTAAACTGGAGGTAAACTGTATATTAATGAACATTATCGAGTTTTGAGACTATATCCTGCAGAAATGTGTTTTAGGAGGCTTAAAGTGATAAATACAAGCTTTTGGCAGAAATATGGCGTAAACTGTGTATTAATGAACATTATCGAGTTTCGAGACTATATCCTTGTGTTTTGGGCTTAAAGTGACAAATAGCAGCTTTTGGCAGTAATGTCGCGTAAACTGGAGGTAAACTGTGTATTAATGAACATTATCGAGTTTCGAGACTATATCCTGCAGAAATGTGTTTTAGGAGGCTTATAGTGATAAATAGCAGCTTTTGGCAGTTATGTAGCGTTAACTACAGGTAAACTGTGTATTAATGAATATTATCGAGTTTCGAGACTATATCCTTCGTTTTGGGCTTAAAGTGACAAATAGCAGCTTTTGGCAGTAATGTCGCGTAAACTGTGTATTAATGAACATTATCGAGTTTCGAGACTATATCCTGCAGAAATGTGTTTTAGGAGGCTTAAAGTGATACATAGCAGCTTTTGGCAGTAATGTCGCGTAAACTGTGTATTAATGAACATTATCGAGTTTCGAGACAGTTATGACAGTTATGTAGCGTTAACTACAGGTAAACTGTGTATTAATGAACATTATCGAGTTTCGAGACTATATCCTGCAGAAATGTGTTTTAGGAGGCTTATAGTGATAAATAGCAGCTTTTGGCAGTAATGTAGCGTAAACTGGAGGT
>NW_026550727.1:0-834 GCF_027596085.1 Anoplopoma fimbria | reverse complement strand
ACAAACTAATACGAATACAATAAGTGCAACAAACTAATACGAATACAATAAGTGCAACAAACTAATACTAATACAATAAGTGCAACAAACTAATACTAATACAATAAGTGCAACAAACTAATACGAATACAATAAGTGCAACAAACTAATACGAATACAATAAGTGCAACAAACTAATACTAATACAACAAGTGCAACAGATCAATACCACAATAAGTGCAACAGATTATTAAGAATACAATAAGTGCAACTAAACCAATAATATCACAATAAGTGCAACAAACTAATACCAATACAAGTGCAACAGACTAATATGAACACAATAAGTGCAACAAACTAATACCAATACAATAAGTGCAACAAACTAATACCAATACAATAAGTGCAACAAACTAATATGAATACAATAAGTGCACACAAGACAAGAACCTCAAAAAATCCCACAGTCCCCAAAGCCCACACACAAAAAAACAATCAAACACAAAAACAAATGCACTCACGAAGTCAGTCAGTCAGGCTGATCCAGTCCGGGTTTTCGTCAGTCAGGCTGATCCAGTCCGGGTTTTCGTCAGTCAGTTTTGCATTTTTTTTTCTCTTGCTATTACAGGACATTTGATTTTTCTTTGAAGTAAATTATTTTTGGCTGTTGTTTGCCTGTAGAAAATGTTTTCACTTGAAATTACTCTGGAAAAAACTGCAGATAGAGCCATAAGCAATTAATGAAACTGATTTTATTACTTTTATTTTTATTTATTTATGTATTATTTATCATTTTTATTCCATTTATTTCATAATTAATGTTGTTTTATAGGCCTTGTTAGTTCCAGGTTCAAT
>NW_026550726.1:0-1900 GCF_027596085.1 Anoplopoma fimbria | reverse complement strand
TAATACTATACTATGACTTTTTTATTACTTTTTTCGACATACTATACTATGACCTTTTATTACTTTTTTTTCGAAATACTATACTATGACTTTTTTATGACCTTTTTTTCGACATACTATACTATGACTTTTTTCGACATACTATACTATGACTTTTTTAAGACTTTTTTCGACATACTATACTATGATGGTGGTCAGGAAGCCAGACTATCCGGCACCTCAGGAGGGGGAAACGGGGAACCATCCAAGCTGTGTACAGTAAGGATGGGACTCTGTTGACCTCAACTGAGGAGGTCGTCGGACGTTGGAAGGAACACTTTGAGGAACTCCTGAATCCGAATAACACGCCCTCTATGTTGGAGGCAGAGCTCGAGGTTGATGGTGTTTCGTCGTCAATTTCCCTGGTGGAGGTCACTGAGGTAGTCAAACATCTCCGCAGTGGCAAAGCCCCAGGGATTGATGAGATCCAGCCAGAAATGCTAAAGGCTCTGGGTGTTGAGGGGCTGTCATGGTTGACACGCCTATTCAACATCGCGTGGGACTCGGGTACAGTGCCAAAGGAGTGGCAAACCGGGGTGGTGGTTCCCCTGTTCAAAAAGGGGGACCAGAGAGTGTGTGCCAATTACCGGGGTATCACACTTCTCAGCCTCCCTGGTAAAGTCTACTCCAAGGTGCTGGAAAGGAGGGTTCGGCCGATCGTCGAACCTCAGATTGAAGAGGAACAATGCGGTTTTCGCCCCGGACGTGGAACTACGGACCAGCTCTTCACTCTCGCAAGGATCCTGGAGGGGGCCTGGGAGTATGCCCATCCGGTCTACATGTGTTTTGTGGATCTGGAGAAGGCGTATGACCGGGTCCCCGGGAGAAACTGTGGGAGGTGCTGCGGGAGTATGGGGTAAGGGGTCTATCCTCAGGGCCATCCAATCCCTGTACTCCCAAAGCGAGAGCTGTGTTCGCGTCCTCGGCAGCCAGTCAGTTTCGTTCTCAGTGGGTGCTGGTCTCCGCCAGGGCTGCGCCTTGTCACCAATCCTGTTTGTGATATACATGGACAGGATATCGAGGCGTAGTCGTGGTGGGGAGGGGTTGCAGTTCGGTGGTCTGAGGATCTCGTCACTGCTTTTTGCAGATGATGTGGTCCTCATTGGATCATCGGCCTGTGACCTTCAGCACTCACTGGATCGGCTGGCGGCCGAGTGTGAAGCGGCTGGGATGAGGATCAGCACCGCTAAATCTGAGGCCATGACTCTTAGCAGGAAACCGATGGATTGCTTACTCCGGGTAGGAAATGAGTCCTTAGCCCAAGTGAAGGAGTTCAAGTACCTCGGGGTCTTGTTCGCGAGTGAGGGTACTATGGAGCGTGAGATTGGCCGGAGAATCGGAGCAGCGGGGGCGGTATTGCGTTCGCTTTACCGCACCGTTGTAACGAAAAGAGAGCTGAGCCGCAAGGCAAAGCTCTCGATCTACCGGTCGATCTTCGTTCCTATCCTCACCTATGGTCATGAGGGCTGGGTGATGACCGAAAGGACGAGATCGCGGGTACAAGCGGCCGAGATGAGTTTTCTCAGAAGGGTGGCTGGCGTCTCCCTTAGGGATAGGGTGAGAAGCTCAGCCATCCGTGAGGAACTCGGATTAGAGCCGCTGCTCCTTTACTTAGAAAGGAGTCAGCTGAGGTGGTTCGGGCATCTGGCAAGGATGCCCACTGGGCGCCTTCCTTGGGAGGTGTTTCAGGCACGTCCAGTGGGGAGGAGACCTCGGGGAAGACCCAGGACTAGGTGGAGAGATTATATCTCAACACTGGCCTGGGAACGCCTCGGGATCCCCCGTCAGAGTTGGTCAATGTGGCCCGGGAAAGGGAAGTCTGGGGCCCCCTGCTTGAGCTGCTCCCCGCGACCCGACCCCG
>NW_026550725.1:0-2329 GCF_027596085.1 Anoplopoma fimbria | reverse complement strand
TCCTGACCCTTCGGCGTCCCGGCCGACTCCTGACCCTTCGGCGTCCTGGCTGACTCCTGACCCGTCGGCGTTCCTGCCGACTCCTGACCCAGTCGGCGTTCCGGCCGACTCCTGTCCCGGCCGACTCCTGACCCGTCGGCGTCCCTGCCGACTCCTGACCCGTCGGCGTTCTGGCCGACTCCTTCACCTACTGACCCGTCGGCTTTCATGCCGATTCCTTCATCCTACTGACCCGTCGGCGCTTTCCTGCCGGCTCCTGCCGACTCCTTCACCAACTGACCCGCCGGCTTTCATGCCGACTCCTTCACCTCCTCCTCAACCGTCGGCTCCTCCAGGCCGACTCCTGACTCCGTCGGGCCCCGGGCCGACTTCCTGACCCGCTTCCGGGCGTCCCCCGGCTGACTCCTGAGCGTCCAGGTCTCCAGAGCCCCAGTCTCCAGAGCCCCAGTCTCCAGAGCCCAAGTCTCCAGAGCTCCCAGTCTCCAGGAGACTGCTCGCCCGGACCTCCAGAAGAGGATCCGCCCGCCACGAGAGACCTCGCCCGACCTCCAGAGAGGCCTGGTCGTCCCCGTGGTGTCCGGACCCTCCAGGGGGAGGGATTTGGTCAGGATGATCTTGAGACGTTTATGATCAAAAGCTATCAAAATGGTGAGGTTTGATACAAGCACCTTGACGTGGTGTGTGACCATTTTGTGGCAACTTTCTGCCTGTCGCCATGAAAAAGGAAGTTGTTGTAACTCCAAGGTACAACAACTGTCCATTCTGGCCAAAATCTCTTGTGCATGATGCTGGTTCAGGCTGAACAGATTCCAATGCAAAAAAATTGACAAAAGCATAGCGCCACCTACTGACAAAAGGAAAGCTTTATACTTTGATGTACTGCTCCTAGCCAGTGAACCAGATCAACTTCAAATTTGGTAAGGAAAGCCTTAAGACATCTGAGTCCTCCATCTTTGTTGATGCATCATCCTGAATATTGTTGGATTTAGTTGAACCCCGTTGCCGTGGCAACGCTTATGTTCGCCATGAAAAAGGAAGTTGATTTTTCTGTGGCTTGGGATGCTCATGAACTCATGGATCTTCTCACACGTGTAATAGGTGATGTAAATAAATATTTCGTATCAGAATTGTGCTTTGACGTTTAAACTTGCCTCGATAGCGCCCCCTACAAATTTTCAAATAAGCTGCCCCAGCGCTACGTTTGACCTAGATGTATGAAATTTGCTAGGCGTATGTATCTCATGTGGACTTAAAAAAACGCCTCTTGGGACCATGCTCCAAACCAAACCGGAAGTCAACCATTTAGATTTTTGTGTGCATTTTCATCACTTTCTCGGTTATTTACAGGCACTACACTTTAACGAACTCCCTAGGGATTTCATCAATCCACTTAAATTTTGGTCAGTCCAATCTAAAGACCTTAATGATTAAAACTTATCAAAGTTTGTTGTTACCGTAACCGGGCGACGCATTGTTCGGCCATGAAAACGAATGTGTTTTTAAAGGTCTAAAAATGCTTGAAACACAACCACACTTGGCACACACATTAAAAGTCCAAAATGTAGTTGCCTGATATGATTTGAATGCGTCAGAGTTGCAAGACGACTCGATAGCGCCCCCTACAAAATTTCGATTTTGAAAGGCCACGGCCCTCATCTCGTATGTCCGCTTGACTTGAAATTTTACACACATATCCAGTTCCATCTGCTCTACAAACCATGCCCTACAACTTTTAGTCTCCGCCTCCTAGATTTTCCGCCATTTTAAACTTTCTGAAAAACACATTTTTGCGAACTCCTCCTGAGCGCTGGGTCCGATTTCCGCAGATTTCCTGTGGATCATTATTGAGATCGATGTCATCAAAAAAGAGATCAAAAGCATTCATATCTCATTGCGTTTACAAGATATGCAGCTGTGAGCATAATACAACAACACAATTAAATAGAAAACCGTTTGGCCTATCGTCAAGAAACTTGCAGAATATGTCGGCATAGCATCCTGTAACAAACCCTGAAACTTTCATTACGTTCATTCAATAGGGTCGCCATGGTGTAATTTGTTAAATTTCTGTACTTTTAGGCATCTAAGTATTGTGTCCGACTGTCGCAGGCGTTCGTATGCGTCCCACTGCACCCCGCACACGCGCAGTGCGAGGCTCGATCATCGCTGCTTGCAGCTTTAATTGTTTTTTGGTTATCAGTCGTCTGTCGGTCTCGACTTGGAAACATTTTTTAAAAAGTGATGAAATGTTTTGTTTTTGTCAATCCTCTTCTCCATCTACACATCGGACTTCAAATACAACTCTGCAAACTGCCACCTGCAGATTTTT
>NW_026550724.1:0-4417 GCF_027596085.1 Anoplopoma fimbria | reverse complement strand
TAGTTTCTACTTGTTGACTTATGTTTTAAGGTCAATCATTAAAACGTTTCGAGTCAAAGTCTTGAACAAGAAGCTTTTATTGTGAAGCAGCAGTCACAGGAATCACAATGCATTTGTAATGAAATACAAGGTCATAGGTTAATGCACAAGTCACTTCTTATTCAGCCCTCGTGTTCAACAATCATATATTTACAGATTTATTTGACTCTTAAGCCACTCAACCATTATCCAAAAATAACAAACAAAAAATGGCCAAAGTGACCAGTAATCAATCAAACCACTTTTCAAAACCAATTAAAACATTCATTGGCATCTATTCTTCTTAACTTTGTCGATTAACTTTTTATGTCCAGTATTATAATGAGACATACTGTGTTCTGTAGAAACTAAACACATGTAATAATCCTTACTCTTAAATTAATCTTTATGACAATGGAATATTCAACAATATGTCTTCTGCAGCTGCACATCAACAGAATATAATATATAATATAAGAATAAGATTTTTTGCTGTATTTATTTTAATTCTTTGGAAATTTACTCAACTGCACCTTGACATATTTGGTGTCATTAGAAATAATGATTTCTTCTGGAAGTGAAAATAAATGTCAGTGGATTTAAAAGATTACGTAAATCATGATACAGGGTTGTAAAGATGAAGGTATAAGATAAACGTGTTGCCTATGTAAAGGGATACATATAATGAAAATCCTTAACAGTAAATTTGGTATGCACCGATTTTTTTTTTTCAACAAGTACATTTGGTCACTTCCCGATACCGAGTACTGATATTAGCACTAAATAATACAATTTCAGAGCAAGCAATGACTTTTAAAACATGCTTCATTTTACATTTTAACATTCAACTTAGCATAGTTTGCAGTAGGGATGTTAATAATTACAATGATAATAACAATTTTGACTAATGTATGCAATCAGTTAAACTGTTATGTATACAATATTGCAATACACTGGTGGAAACTCTGACAGAATATGCCAGACAGACACACAGCTGAGAACCTCACTGCTGAAGTTATCGATGTGGAGGAGACTTACAGGAAAGTGGCTGCATGTACCGAGTACATGAGCACAGTATTCAAACTGGTATCTGTATCTGTATCTGTGCATCCTTACAGCTACCAGGTTCTGTAGAAGATAAGATGTAGACTATACGGTGTTGAGGCTGAATATGTTCCCTTGAATGAAGTGGGATAAGTGATTAGTTTACTACGACAGGAGAGATGATCAGAGGTGCAGAGTTTTTACCACCATAATTAAGAGAGGGACTGAAGTAAGGGATGAGTTTCTCATTGAAGGAGCAGTCAGTGAAGGAGTAGATAAGTGCTGCAGTATCTACGTCATAAAAGGAGACCAGACCCTCCTCATAATCCACAAACACCCCCACCTTCTGAGGCCGAGACTTTAGAGCGAGACTGACTGAAGGGCCAGCAAGAGCTTTGTACTCATTTCCATTTCTCAAACATATAGTCCAGTAACCATACTGAGGGCTTGCATTAATTTTTCCCTTCCTGTTATTTGACTCTCTGGCCACTCCTAAATCCCATTCAGACTTTCCTTTAACTTGAACCTCGTAGTACAATTTTTCTGAAGAGATATTCTGTTTTCCTAAACACAGGGATTAGTAGAAAATCTCTGTGGATTATCTAGGAGAAATTGATGTACTTTACCACAACATACTTGTTTTTCATCATCAGACAGGATGAGAATGGAATGAGCTGTATCAGGATTGAAAGTCACATCCACTGCATACTTCTGGACCCTCTTCAGCTCAGCCTCAAGCAGCGTCTTTATCTTTTTACTGAGTGTCTCCTCCAGCTGAGACACAGCTGCCACCACAGTCGGCTCATATGATGAACGGATGCTGACCTTTGTCCAGTCCTTGCTGGGTGGTGGGTGGTGGATGTCTAAGGTCTGTACACTCTGGAGAAGGTGGAGGTGGTCTTCAGTGTGAGCGAGCTGCTTCACCTCATTGCTTTTCTTCATCAGCTCAGAGATTTCCTGTTCCAGCTCTCTGATGAAAGCTTCGGCCTGGTTTTCTTTTGTTTTGTGCTTCGCTTTGATCGTGTCGATGAGATTGGCCTGGCTTCTCTCAACAGACTCCTTCAGAGCAGTGAAGACCTGAACACCTTCTGCTATCTTTCTTTCTGCATCTTCCTCACTGAGGTCCACTGAGTGTTTGATCTCCTGAATCTTCAGTCGTCTCTTCTGGATCATCTGCTGAATTTCAGCCTCTGTTTTCTCCAGTTCGACCTTCTTTCCTTCATATTCTTCTTTCAGAGGAACAAACTCGTGCATCTTGTGGTCTAAAACACTGCAGAGCATGCAGACACATGTCTGGTCGGTCTTACAGAACAGCTCCAGAGGTTTATCGTGCTTCGTACACATCCTGGCTTCAAGGTTCTCCACAGGGTCGATCAGCTGATGTCTCTTCAGGCCTGTCATTGTCAGATGAGGCTCCAGGTGAGTCTCACAGTAGGAGGCCAGACACACCAGGCAGGACTTCAGGGAATTCAGTTTGGTTCCAGTGCAGACGTCACAGGGAACTTCTCCTGGTTTGGACTCTTGTTGCTCTGAGCTGCTGCTGCTGGTTTTCTGTTGAGCTGACTGTCTGAACTGAACAACCATCTCAGAGATGAAAGTGTTGACGTGCAGTTCGGGTCTTGAGATGAAAACCTTTTTACACATTGGACACAGGTTCTGGTCACTAGTATTCCAGTGTTCATTGATGCAATGTTTGCAGAAGTTGTGTCCACATGGTATGGTGACTGGATCAGTGAACACATCCAGACAGATGGAGCACAGAAACTGATCTTCAGATGAGTGATAGTTTGCAGCAGCCATATCTACACAGATACTGTGGAAGAAAAGAAAATAATTTGATTTAAAAATAGAGTTTAATTATATGTTGAAAAGGAAACAAATGTGATTACTGTTATTTTAATGAATACATTTTGAATAATGTATACTATGTTTTGACTTGAACAGAGCCATGAGCAACCGAGATAGAAGTTTCACATTTGTATTGAAGAACAACACTGTTAACAGCGCTCTGCTTTCTTGATGAAAAACACATCACATTTCCTCTAGCTGCTTCACATTAAGAGCTTCACACTTATTTGCTGGTGTAAAATTTGTAATGTGACACAACTAGAGGAAATAGAGGAAGCGGTCAGTAAACATTAATAATAGCAGGGAAGTCAGAGTGAGACTAAACTTAAAACCACAGAGATTCAGTTACAAGTTACTAAAGTCCTGAGACTGTTTAAAGCTATAAGAGTGATATTCTGTATAGAGGGACTGTGGATAAACAGACATAGTTATATTGTTAAATATTTAACAAGTAGGAAGTAAAAAGAGTAGAACTTCCTGCCTGAGTAAAGCTGAAGTTTTGTGTTTAATCCTGTTTTTTGAAAGTGTAAATATGATCAGCTGTACTCACCAGTGTTTTGAAGAGACTCTGCTGTGTTGTTGAGAAAAACCTGATGAAGTCAGTTTGAATAGTTTTTCAGAGAAAAAGCAGAGATTTGTCTCGCCTGTGTGTGTCTGCCTCTCTGACAAACTTAAGTTTTATTTCTGGAGTGTGACGTGGAAGCTCTCCTCCCTCCAGAGTAGCTCCGCCTCTAAACTGTAGCTCTGTTGTTGAGGTTTTGTTTCCTCCCTCTTATCTACACAGAGTAGTCTGGCTATTTGATCTGTAGTCAGTCATGTGACCCTCATCATATTTGTCCCAGTTGTCTCTTTCGTACACACCCTAAAGCCTGCCAAGAACATACGTTAGGGTACAAGTTGAACCAATGAATATGATTTAAATGTAGTTATTATATGAAATATAGTGACACTGCAGAAAGGCCATGGTAAGGCTGAAGTCAAACAGGTACAACCCTGAAGATTTTCATGAAACCAAACCATTATTCATACCATTTATGTTCGGCATAAATAGCTATTTAATATATTTAAACTGATTAATTTACCTCTCTGCATATACAGTTTACAGAGAGACAATAGACTGTTCACATGTTATAAAATTAAAACAGTATAGATAGATAAGCTAGAAAACTTATATAATATTTCTAGTAGAAGCAGGAAACTTTTTATTTTGAAGGCAAAACATCTTCACTGAATACACTTCCTGATTTCAGTCAGTCAATTCAGAACAGATCAGTGAGCTGTATGCTGTGGAGAGGAAACTAATTAAGTGATTAAAATAGGTCAAATATGTTCAGGGACTCTAAAATGTAAAAAATGTGTTTGTTGAAATAACAATCACCAAATAATAAGTGTATCTTATTAAGAATATTGTTGTTGTACTCGGTGATGTTATGTTAAAAAAAGTAACATTAACAATGTATGCTAGATAACAAATAGTATTTCTAGCAGAAGCAGTAAACCCTGTTTT
>NW_026550723.1:0-7021 GCF_027596085.1 Anoplopoma fimbria | reverse complement strand
CTGGACGGCACCAAACTGGAGGGCAGACCCATCCGGGTGAAGAGGGGCTGGGAGGCAGAAGAATAAAATTACAGTAAAGGAACCAAAGGGACCGACAAGGGCCCCATAGAAGAGGCCCGATGAGGGGCTCCCAAGAAGGGCCCCATGAGGCTCGGGGCAGGAGAGAGGAGGTTTCAAGTCTAACAAGAAGTTCTCTGGAAACCAGCAGAATTTGACCAAGAGCTCCAACTCCTTCAAAGGAGAGATGGTGGATCATATCAAAAAGAAAGTGCTGAAGAAGAAACAGAAGCCCAGAAAGAAAGTTCATATCTGATCTACATCTTATAGAAATAAAAAAGTGTGTGAGGACTAAACAACAGTTTAAAGATGAACCAAAAGTCGGAATTTCTAGTTTGTCAACGATGACGGAGTAGTGATGGGCCTCTGTTGGGAAAAATAATCTGAATCGGAGGTGGTGAAGTTATAATTCGTGTGGACAATAATGGTGAGATGTATGTGTGACATTAGTTTTGGTTTTCCACCTCCGATGAGGAGCAGCTCACTGCCGACGGTTCTCTGTCTCAGACGGTCTGAATGAGATACTACTAAATCACTATTGGGGCAAGTAAAGTTGTTTTTCAGTCCAGAGGACACCGCAGAGATAACGTTAAATATTTGAAAGACAGAATATCAGAAAATTACTGTATTATATTTTTATTTGTCACATGAATTTTGTGTTTTCCGTCACATACATAAAGACATTTCCACCATGAATTGCTGCATTGAAAAAAAAAAAAAAGTCATCAGACTACCGTTTCTTACTGCTTCAAGTCTTTATGCTAAGATAGTCTAATCACATTCTGTCTGTAGCTTCATAAATAACATCCAGACGTGGTATTTATTGATCTTCTCTTCTATAACTGGGCAAGAAAGTCAATAAACATGTTCCCTGAAATGTTAAATGTTCCATTAATACTGCGTTCACATCATATCTAATTTTAGTCAACATCACGTCAACTTTTTGTGTAGAAATATGGAGGTGCCTAAAGTGCCAAACAAATTGCTGGAGAAGGTAATTCCACTCAAGTGTAATGCATCATTTTTTAATAATATTAACACACAGTATTTTAACCCTTTAACGAATCTGAAATCATTCAACCAGCACGAGTCTTCTGATGTAAACGCTCCAAAGTTTTAAACAATTGAATTTTACTCTTCATTGCCTTCTAGTCAATAAGGAATATAAAATAATAATAATAATAATAATAATAATAATACTTTAATTTTATATAGCGCTTTTCTAGGTACTCAAAGACGCTTTACATAGGGCGAAGACAAACAAAACAAAAAAGAACACAAAGGAGCAAACAAAACAAACAAACAGAACATTTTAGTAAAAAAGAAAACTGGAGAAGCTGTGCGGAATGAGTCATGTAGTGGAGGGTAGGGAGGGAAAGGGAGCAGGGGTTAGCAGGTGAAGGCGAGTTTGAAGAGGTGGGTTTTGAGGGCTTGTTTGAATGATGATAGGGTGGGAGCCTGACGGATGTGGATGGGGAGGGTGTTCCAGAGGGAGGGTGCAGCAACTGAGAAGGCCCTGTCACCCCAGGTCCGGCGCTTGGTCCTGATGGTCTTCAGAGTGTTTGCGCCGGCGGACCTGAGGCAACGGGTTGGGGCGTGGAGGGGAGGAGGTCTGAAAGGTAGGGAGGGGCCAGGTTGTTTAGGGCTTTGTAGGTGGTGAGTAATATTTTAAAGTCTATCCTGTATTTGACCGGGAGCCAGTGGAGGTGGCGTAGGACCGGGGTGATGTGTTCATAGCGGCGGGTGGAGGTGAGCAGTCGAGCGGCAGAGTTCTGAACATATTGGAGTTTATTGAGGATTTTGTTGGGAGAGCCATAGAGGATGCTGTTGCAGTAGTCGAGTCTGGAGGTTATGAGGGCATGGATGAGAATTTCGGTGGTGGCAGAGGACAGGGAGGGCCGGAGGCCGCAAAGACCGCATGAATGCAGCGCAAAGTTTGACAATTTATTTCCATGGGACATGCGTGGATCGCAAGGCATTGTGGGATTACAGGCAATGCAGGACTAACTGACAACGCAGAAAAATTGAACTTGTTTATTTTGCCTCAACATTTTTTAAAGACAAAAGAGAAAGTGATGCAGCAGCAGGACAAAAAGTTTAGTTTTTACTTACTGAGGATGAATCTTCCTGTAGGAGAAGATCTTTTCTGTAGTTTCTAGGATGTGTTTTTTGTTTGTCCTGCAAGATTACAGGGACAGAAGTTGAAGGATGCTGATTTGAACTGTATGTTAACTAGGAGCTACTTTCTAAAAAGCAATGACACGTTCTAAAGCAAGAAGTAGATGTGGCTTAATTACATTATAAATAAAATAAACTCAAGACAACATCATACTTTGTTCATATTTTGTATTTATTTTTTCCTAAAGAGGGTCATCATCTTTAAAATGACAAAAACAAAACATTTCATCACTTTTTAAAAAATGTTTCCAAGTCGAGACCGAACAGAAAGACAGACGACTGATAACAAAAAAACCAAAAAACAATAAATACTTTGTGAAGCATCCGAGCGGAGAGAAGATTCCTGTTTCTGTAACTTTCCACGCCTGATATCATGAGAACCGTGAGGATGGCTGGTACGAACACGTCAGTCGGTGTAAACCTGGTACATGATGCTGTCAGGACGTGTGCTACACCACCCTGAAGGGAGGAGCGGATTCGTGTTAACACCCGGTCCACTTAATGAGTGCGTACCTAATGATGGTGAAGCTGGGACGGGCTCTTGTGTTTCTCTGACCGTTAAGATCCAGATACTCTTAATACCCCAAAACGGGTAATTTAAGTTAAAAAAAAAAAAAAACACTACTGTGATGGTTAAACCAGGAATTTAAAAAAAAACAAATTCCAATTTAGGAGGTGATGGACGTCGGCCGGAGTGATGGAGGCCGAGGCGTTGGCGGGTCGTCATGGAAGTAGCACATGAAGAAGAGGAAGAGGAGGGTTTGTGGGTCGTCTCCTCCCGGTCCTCTCATTCTATATCGTCCTCGCTCAGACTCTGTGCACTCACAATACGCTGCAGGACAGAAGCAGAAAAACAAACTGGCTTGTTTTTTTTGTTTGTTTCATTGATAATCATTTCAAACAGTTTATTATTGTTTCTGTGTGGAGAACAGAAGGACTCGTGGAGATCATCAATGAAGAATTAAAAGAGAAGTGTTGGGCCTACCTGGCTGATGCTGGGCAGCTTGGTGAGCAGCATCTGGAAGACGGGCGGAGGCAGAGTCTGCTGCAGCACCTGGAGCAGCTGCTGAGGCTGACCGCACACGGCGATGGCGTTGGTCAGGTGGTCAACACCTTTCTCATAGTCTCCTGTGGAGCCAAGCACAAACACGAGACATAAAGACACATATACTCGCACACGTCTCGTATGATATCTTATGAAAAGTCATTCCTCATTTTTCTTTTTCCTATAAAAAGCCTCTTTTATCTATACAAAGCATCTATTGCGTGTCAATTTTTGTTTTTTGAAAACTCATTACTTTACGTTTTACAGAGATAATTAAGAAATAATTTCATGGGATGTTTACAAATTATTATTATAAATTACAAATGCTGGATGAGCACAGCCTGCCAGTATAAAGACACCATTACAGACTCCACAGAGACCAGAGGAAAGACTTTGACAGAACTCACTGCTGCCTGTAAAAACACTGAGAAACCGCAAAGAAATCACATGAATGACAATGAAAAACTGTGAATGTAGAGAAGGTGTAGGTGTGAGGAGGTGTTACCCTGAGCCAGCAGCTCCTCCCCCAGCTGGATCTCCTCCAGGAAGAACTTCTGCACCGCCTCAGCGTCCTTCAGGTCGGGGAGCTGCAGGACAAACAACGGTCAGCAGCGGGAAGTAAAAGTCTTCTTTCACCGTTTCTTTTTGGGTCTCAGTGGTCAGACCTCACAGGAAGTCATCATCCCATGAACAGTTATCAGCTCTGATCTGTGAGACAGTTGAACTTCAATCCTCCTCCAATCACCATTATCCAATAAGGAGCCAGATAAAAGCAACTAGCTTATAACTGAAGTCCTCTTCAAAATAAATGTATATATCTGGTGAACTGTTGAACTAGGCATATCACCATATTCTCTCATTTGTATGTATACATGCTACATTTTATGCCCATAGCCATCTTTCAGAATAAAATGTAAAAAGTGAGGATATTTTGCCTTCAAAATAAAAAGCATAAGAACATGGTTTACTGCTTCTGCTAGAAATATTATTATTTGTTATCTAGCATACAGTGTTAATGTTATAACATAATGTCTCGACTTTTTTTAAAGAAAAACCAAAAGCCATTGATAGTAATATTAATAATAATTTAAATAAGATTCACTTTGGAGATTACGTGGAGATTGTTATTTCATCAAACACGGTTTCTTTTACATTTTAGAGTCCCTGAAAATATACTTTGTAAACTTAATTAGTTTCCTCTCCACAGCATACAGCTCAATGATCTGTTCTGAATTGACTGACTGAAATCAGGAAGTGTGTTCAGTGAAGATGTTTTGACTTAACAGGATTTACTGCTTCTACTAGAAATATTATTATTATTAGTTATCTAGCATACTGTTTTCATTTTATAACATGATGTGAACAGGATTTTTATTTTTAAAGAAAATGTCACTGATGATAAAAATAATAATATTCTAAATGAGATATATCTAAGATTATTTGGTGACTGTTACTCCTCCAATGAATCGCCACCTTATCGTGGTGGAGGGGTTTGTGTGCCCCAGTGATCCTGAGAGCTGTGTTGTCGGGGGCAATAGCTTCCGATCTACAAAATTCACAAAACCCCAATGAATCGGATGATGCAAGGTTGTGGCACCTCGCCCGGAATAGGGAAACCGGGGCACCATCCTGGAGCCAGACCCGGTAGGGGAGCTTGCCGGCGAGCGTCTGGTGGCCGGGCCTTGGCACATGGGGCCCGGCCGGGTCAAACACCCAAAAAGCTACATCGTGCTGCCACCCTGTGGGCCCACCAACCGCAGGGATAGGCATTGGGGTCGGGTGTAATGTGAGCTGGGCGGCAGGCTGGGGCGGAAACCTGTGCTGACCCCCGGCATCACAGACTAGCTCTAGGGACGTGGAATGTCACTTCTCTGGCAGGAAGGAACCGGAGCTGGTGCGGAGGTGGAACGCTACCAACTAGAAATAGTTGGGCTCACCTCCACGCATAGCACCGGTTCTGGAACCAAACTCCTGGAGAGGGGCTGGACTTTTTCCTTTTCCGGAGTTGCCCAGGGTGAGAGGTAAGCGCCGGGCGGGTGTGGGGATACTCACAAGCCCCCGGCTCATCGCGCTGTTCTGGAGTTCTCCCCGGAGAACGAGAGGTCGCCTCTCTGCGACTGCGAATCGCAGGGGAAAGTCTCTAACTGTCGTTTGTGCCTATGCACCAAACGGCAGTTCGGAGTACGCGGCCTTCTTGGAGTCCTTGGGTGGTGTTCTGGAAAGGGCGCCGACTGGGGACTCCATAGTTCTTCTGGGAGACTTCAACGCTCACGTGGGTAACGATGGAGAAACCTGGAGGGGTGTGATTGGGAGGAACGGCCTGCCCGATCTGAACCCAGTGGTGCTTTGTTGTTGGACTTCTGTGCTAGTCATGGACTGTCCATAACAAACACCATGTTTGAGCATAGGGAGGTTCATAAGTGTACTTGGTACCAGAACACCCTAGGCCAAAGGTCTATGATCGACTTTGTAGTTGTGTCATCAGACCTGCGGCCGTATGTCTTGGACACTCGGGTGAAGAGAGGAGCAGAGCTGTCAACTGATCACCACCTGGTGGTGAGTTGGATCAGGTGGCGGGGGAGGCTGCCGGACAGACCTGGTAAACCCAAACGTGTAGTGAGGGTGAACTGGGACACACTGCTCAGCCTCCCCGGGAAAGTTTACTCCAGGGTGCTGGAAAGGAGGCTCCGTCCGATTGTCGAACCTCAGATTCCAGGAGGAGCAATGCGGATTCCGTCCTGGACGTGGGAACAGCGGACCAACTCTTTACCCTTGCAGGTCTGTTGGAGGGTGCATGGGAGTTTGCTCATCCAGTCTACATGTGTTTTGTGGAGGCCTTTGACCGTGTCCCTCGGGGAGTCCTGTGGGGGGTACTGCGGGAATATGGGGTACCTGGTTCGTTACTACGAGCCATTCGGTCCTTGTATGACCAAAGTGAGAGCTGTGTCCGGATACTCGGCACAAAGTCGAGCTTGTTCCCAGTGCGTGTTGGCCTCCGCCAGGGCTGCCCATTGTCACCAATCCTGTTTGTGATTTTCATGGACAGGATTTCAAGGCGCAGCCGGGGGAGGAGAGTTTCCGGTTTGGGGACCTCAGAATCGCATCCTGCTTTTTGCAGATGATGTGGTTCTGTTGGCTTCTTCAGAACGTGACCTTCAGCACGCACTGGGGCGGTTCACAGCCGAGTGTGAAGCGGTCGGGATGAGAGTCAGTTCCTCCAAGTCTGAGGCCTTGGTTCTCTTCCGGAAAACGGTGGATTGCACCCTCTGGGTTGGGAGTGAGTCACTGCCCCAAGCGAGGAGTTCAAGTATCTCGGGATCTTATTCACGAGTGAGGGTAAAATGGAGCGGGAGATGGACAGGCGGTTCGGTGCAGCGTCAGCAGTGATGCGGGCGTTGTACCGGACCGTTTGGTGAAGAAGGAGCTGAGCCGAAAGGCAAAGCTCTCGATTTACCAGTCCATCTACGTTCCAACCCTCACCTATGGTCATGAGCTTTGGGTAGTGACCGAAAGAATGAGATCGCGAATACAAGCGGCCGAAATGAGCTTCCTTCGTAGGGTGGCTGGGCTCAGCCTTAGAGATAGGGTGAGGAGCTCAGACATCCGGAGGAGCTCGGAGTAGAGCCGCTGCTCCTTCGCGTCGAAAGGGGCCAGCTGAGGTGGCTCGGGCATCTGATCAGGATGCCTCCTGGACGCCTCCTTTAGAGGTTTTCCAGGCACGTCCAACTGGTAAGAGGCCCG
>NW_026550722.1:0-3893 GCF_027596085.1 Anoplopoma fimbria | reverse complement strand
CGCGGCAAGGTCTCTCGGACCTGGGGCTCTGGCAGCAAGGCGGGAACAGGAGCAATAAGTGCTACGGAGGAAGGCTCAGGGTAGTACTTCTTGAAGAGGTGAGTTTTCTGTCTGCCCCGAAAGATGGGCAGCGACTCTGCTGTCCTGACGTCAGTGGGGAGTTCATTCCACCACTGAGGGGCCAGGACGGAAAAAAACTGTGACCGGGTGGATCGGCCGCAGGGACCTCTGAGCGACGGGCAACCAGTCGCCCGAGGCAGCAGAGTGAAGTGGTCGGGCGGGGGTGTAGGGCTTGACCAAGGCTCTGGAGACTTGGGCTCTGGAGACTGGGGCTCTGGAGACTGGGGCTCTGGAGACTGGGGCTCTGGAGACTGGGGCTCTCGCGGCAAGGTCTCTCGGACCTGGGGCTCTGGCAGCAAGGCGGGAACAGGAGCAGGGGACGCTGGCCCAGCGGGAATAGGAGCAGGGGACGCTGCACCCAGCGGGAACAGGTGGCGCTGCAGCCCAGCCGGGACAGGACCCAGGGAAGGCTGCTGCCCTGCCGGGACGGGTGGTGCAGGAGTCGGCCGGGGCCCCAACGAGTCAAGAGTCGGCTGGAGAGCCAACGGTTCAGGAGGTACAGGAATTGGCAGGAAAGCCGACGGGTCAGGAGGTGAAGGAGTCTGCATGAAAGCCGACGGGTCAGTAGGTGAAGGAGTCGGCAGGAGCCGGCAGGAAAGCCGACGGGTCAGTAGGTGAAGGAGTCAGCATGAAAGCCGACGGGTCAGTAGGTGAAGGAGTCGGCCAGAACGCCGACGGGTCAGGAGTCGGCAGGGAAGCCGACGGGTCAGGAGTCGGATGGGACATGAGTCGGCTGGAATGCCGACTGACAGGAGTCGGCAGGAACGCCGACGAGTCAAGAGTCGGCTGGAGAGCCGACGGTTCAGGAGGTACAGGAATTGGCAGGAAAGCCGACGGGTCAGGAGGTGAAGGAGTCGGCATGAAAGCCGACGGGTCAGTAGGTGAAGGAGTCGGCAGGAGCCGGCAGGAAAGCCGACGGGTCAGTAGGTGAAGGAGTCATTACATTACATTACATTACAGTCATTTAGCAGACGCTTTTATCCAAAGCTACTTACAGGAAGTGTATTCAACATAGGTATTCAAGAGAACTACTAGTCACCAGAAGTCATAACTGCATCTCCGTTCTTAAACAAGCATCTTAAAGCATAAACCAGAGCAAAAGTATAGTGCAGAGGCAAATTACTACGAAAACAATAATTGCAACAGACTAATACGAATACAATAAGTGCTACAAACTACTACGAATAGGATAAGTGCAGTAAACGAATACGAATACAATAAGTGCAGCGAACTGATACGAATACAATACGTGCAACAACTAATACGAATGCAATAAGTGCTACGAGGAAGGCTCAGGGTAGTACTTCTTGAAGAGGTGAGTTTTCTGTCTGCCCCGAAAGATGGGCAGCGACTCTGCTGTCCTGACGTCAGTGGGGAGTTCATTCCACCACTGAGGGGCCAGGACGGAAAAAAACTGTGACCGGGTGGATCGGCCGCAGGGACCTCTGAGCGACGGGGCAACCAGTCGCCCCGAGGCAGCAGAGTGAAGTGGTCGGGCGGGGGTGTAGGGCTTGACCAAGGCCTGGAGATAGGAAGGAGCTGTTCCTTTCACTGCCCTGTAGGCTAGCACCAGAGTCTTAAACTGGATGCGAGCTCTTACAGGGAGCCAGTGTAGAGAACGGAGAAGGGAAGTTGTGTGGGAGAACTTGGGGCGATTGAACACCAGACGTGCTGCAGCTCTCTGGACAAGCTCCAGAGGTCTGATGGCCGACGCCGGGGCTCCGGCAAGTAGTGAGTTGCAGTAGTCCAGGCGGGAGATGACCAGAGCCTGGATGAGCACCTGCGCCGTCTCCTCAGTGAGGAAGGGGCGAATCCTCCTGATGTTGTAGAGGAGGAATCTGCAGGAGCGTGTGACCGATGCAATGTTTGCTGAGAACGACAGTTGGTCGTCCAGGGTCACACCCAGATTCCTCACAGTCCGAGTTGGCGTCACCACGGCATCGTCAATGGTGATGGACAGGTCTCGGTGCGGGCAACCCTTCCCCGGGAGGAACAGTAGCTCGGTTTTGTCCAGGTTGAGCTTCAGGTGGTGTGTCGCCATCCACTTCGAGATGTCAGCCAAGCACGCAGGCAATGCGTGCCTCCACTTGGGTGTCACCGGGAGGAAATGACAAGACCAGCTGGGTGTCATCGGCATAACAATGGTAAGAGAAGTCATGCGAGCGAATAACAGAACCCAGAGATGTTGTGTAGAGCGAGAAGAGAAGGGGGCCCAGAACTGAACCTTGTGGAACCCCGTAGTCAGCATGCGTGGTTCCGACACGGCCCCCTCCATGTCACCTGGTAGGATCGGCCTGTCAGGTAGGATGCAAACAGGGAGAGTGCAGAGCCTGAGACGCCCATCCCCTCGAGGGTGGAGAGGAGGATCTGGTGGTTCACCGTGTCAAACGCCGCTGACAGGTCCAGGAGGATCAGGACAGAGGAGAGAGAGTTCGCTCTCGCGGCGTGAAGCGACTCTGTCACCGCAAGGAGGGCCGTCTCTGACGAGTGACCCACCTTGAACCCGGACTGGTGGGGGTCCAAGAGGTTGTTCTGGTGGAGGTAGGAAGACAGTTGTTTAGAGACAGCGCGTTCAAGTGTTTTGGATAGAAAGGGTAGAAGAGAAACCGGTCTGAAGTTCTTGACATCAGAGGGGTCAAGTGATGGTTTTTTCAGAAGGGGGGTGACTCTGGCAGTCTTGAAAGCCGAGGGAAAGCATCCCGAGACGAGAGATGTGTTGATGAGGTGGGTGAGGAAAGGAAGGAGTTCAGTGACAATAGACTGAAGAAGAGGGGAGGGGATCGGGTCAAGGGAGCACGTGGTGGGGCAGTTAGATGTAACAAGGTCGAGGTCAGTAGGTGAAGGAGTCGGCCAGAACGTCGGCCAGAACGCCGACGGGTCAGGAGTCGGCCGGAACGCGAAGGACAGGAGCGGCCAAGCCCGTGAGACAGGCGCAGTCAAAACCGGGCCGAGACAGGCGCAGTCTGAGACAAGCTCAAGCAAGCTCAAGACAAGACTCAAGACAAGCTTAGGGACAGGCTGAGCGAAGGTCTGCGAAATGGCTGTCGTGAGCTGCTGAACCTGGTTAAACAAGGCAGTCCAGGCCTGGTTGCTGCTCGCCAGGGTGTGGCAAACGTCAGCGGTGTTGGTGACAACCTGGGTCTCCCGTCTCTGGAGCACCTCTTCGATGAACCCGAATGCTGGGTCCATGTCGTGGCCAGATCGTACTGTCACGGGTGTGGTGTGGACCCAAAAGCAGAACGACCAGGAGACAGATAAAGTTCTGGAGCTTTATTCAAAGCTGAGCACACAGCAGACATACAGGCAGGGTCAGAATGCAGGTGAACAGAGTGAGCCAATTAGTGAGTGAGACAGAGTGACAGGGAGTATGGAGCCACTGACAGTATGGAGGAAGAACTGTGACAAGCTGGTGAACTTTTAAAGTACATATATCGTCATATTTTTCTCATTTGTATGTATACATGCTACATTTTATGCCCATAGCCATCTTTCAGAATAAAAAACGAGAAGTGAGGATGTTTTGCCTTCAAAATAAAGGCTTAAAAACAGGATTTACTGCTTCTGCTAGAAATATTGTTATTTTTTATCTAGCATACAGTGTTCATGTTATAACATGTCTCAAATTTTTTAAAGAGAAACCAAAAGCCACTGATAATAGTATTAATAATAATTTAAATAAGATTCACTTTGGAGATTACGTGGAGATTGTTGATTTCATCAAACACGATTTTTTTTGCATTTTAGATCCCTGAAAATATTTGAACATACTTTGT
>NW_026550721.1:0-1652 GCF_027596085.1 Anoplopoma fimbria | reverse complement strand
GTTTTGTAATGAATGAAATTACTCTGCTGTAAAGTATCACTTCATTAAAATCCTGTGCAGAAGAAGAAACTGTTGAAGTTGTTTTCACAACTGAATCTTGTCAATAAAATCTCCAGTTTTACAGGTTTGGTGTGTTTCCCTCCTGTGATCAGTAGATGTCAGCACAGCACACATCAGAGGGAGGAGGGTTTGTAAAGGCTTGGACAGAATGCACACTATTCAACTTCCTTGTCTGATTTAGCAACTCATATAAACAGGAGAGAAGTAAGTATTACATGAGAAGATTAGAAAATGACAGGACAAACACTGAGCTGAACTATGGACGGACAGTAAGATTGTTGAGGAGCTGCAGAGGACTGAGAAGTGACTGTTGTTTCCTGCTGGCTCATAAATATGTTTTTACATGTAGGACTGACTTCTGACGGAGGAAACACCACCTCCCAAACAGAGCTGTCATGGAGCGGTCATTCAACGTCACATTACTGAAGTGAAACAATGTTTGTCAGAGCGACAGCAGAGCTGCAGTGGAGACGAGTCTCTGTATGTTTGTCTAAAGAAATATTACACTTTATTCAACAACTGACCTAAATACTGGTGAGTGAAACTGATAATATTTACTGTGTTTCAATAACTAGCATTAACACAAAACTCACAGCTCTACTTAAACATGAAGTTAAATAGCTTTTAATTTCATCATGACTCTGGTCAGATGGACTAAAGTGAAGACGAAGTCAAAAAGTTAATTCAATGAAACTAAAAACCTTATAATTAATGATGTACTTAAATCGTTTTTAGTCACATTTTCACTTTTGTTCTGTGTGTAGATATGTCTGCTGCCTGCAATATGCTGTCCGAAGACCAGTTTCTGTGCTCCATCTGTCTGGATGTGTTCACTCATCCAGTCACCACACCATGTGGACACAACTTCTGCAAAAACTGTATTACTGAACACTGGAAAACTAGTGACAGATGCCAGTGTCCCTTGTGTAAAGAGGTTTTCAACACAAGACCGGTTTTGACGTCAACACTTTTATCTCTGAGATGGTTGTTCAGTTCAGACAGTCAGCTCAACAGAAAACCAGCAGCTCAGACCAACAGGTTGCAAAACCAGGAGAAGTTCCCTGTGACGTCTGCACTGGAACCAAACTGAATTCCCTGAAGTCCTGCCTGGTGTGTCTGGTCTCCTACTGTGAGACTCACCTGGAGCCTCATCTGACAATGATAGGCCTGAAGAGACATCAGCTGATCGACCCTGTGGAGAATCTGGAAGGCAGGATGTGTACGAAGCACGATAAACCTCTGGAGCTGTTCTGTAAGACCGACCAGACATGTGTCTGCATGCTCTGCAGTGTTTTAGACCACAAGATGCACGATTTGTTCCTCTGAAAGAAGAATATGAAGGAAAGAAGGTCGAGCTGGAGAAGACAGAGGCTGAAATTCAGCAGATGATAATGAAGAGGCGACTGAAGATTGAGGAGATCAAACACTCAGTCGACCTCAGTGAGGAAGATGCAGACAGAGAGAAAGCAGAAGGTGTTCAGGTCTTCACTGCCTTGAAGGAGTCTTTTGAGAAGACTGAATGAACTCATCAAAACGATAGAAGAGAAACAGAAAACGACAAAGAAACAGGCCAGAAACGTCATCAGAGAGCT
>NW_026550720.1:0-700 GCF_027596085.1 Anoplopoma fimbria | reverse complement strand
TGTTTTCATTTACTTTACAGCATCTGTTTTATTCATTGACATATATCAACCTTTTTCTGTCTTTTAGAATGAGGTTGAGGACTCGAAATGTTGGACTGAAAGATTGCTTTATAAAACAATCATTCATTGACTTGTGAAGAAACCTTTAAGAAACCAGCGTAATCTGGTAATTAGAGTATTCAAACACAGGCTGAGCAGCCACCCAAAGTGCTTTATTTAAAACATTTAAAATAAAATAATGAAAGAAAAAAAGCCAAAGAAATGCAAAATAAAAGAAATGTAAATCAGTACAATGATATAGAAAAGCCCAGTTATTTACATTCTAAAAGCAATATTATTCATCAGTACATTGTTGAGTTTAACAGATACCAGTTAACACATTTATATTTCTTTAAGAAACATTACCATAAAAAATCCACATTTTTAACAGTGAACTCTACCAGTTAATGTTCTCACTTTATATGACAGACTGAGTGGCAGAATGACGCAAAAGATGAAGAAACTACAAATCACATTCAGATGAAAAGAAGTTTACACTACACATTACCACTAAAGATGTACATTTGTTAACATGAATGACAATACATGTTCATCCACCTGTCAATTTTTTGTTTAGTCTTCATGTCTGGATTATATTCACTTTGTGGACAAATTATGGAAAAGATTTATTCAATATATGTATTTCTAGGTGGCACAATTC
>NW_026550719.1:0-484 GCF_027596085.1 Anoplopoma fimbria | reverse complement strand
GTAATCTGGTAATTAGAGTATTCAAACACAGGCTGAACAGCCACCCAAAGTGCTTTATTTAAAACATTTAAAATAAAATAATGAAAGAAAAAAAGCCAAAGAAATGCAAAATAAAAGAAATGTAAATCAGTACAATGATATAGAAAAGCCCAGTTATTTACATTCTAAAAGCAATATTATTCATCAGTACATTGTTGAGTTTAACAGATACCAGTTAACACATTTATATTTCTCTTTAAGAAACATTACCATAAAAAATCCACATTTTTAACAGTGAACTCTACCAGTTAATGTTCTCACTTTATATGACAGACTGAGTGGCAGAATGACGCAAAAGATGAAGAAACTACAAATCACATTCAGATGAAAGAAGTTTACACTACACATTACCACTAAAGATGTACATTTGTTAACATGAATAACAATACATGTTCATCCACTATACACAATTTTTGTTTTAGTCTTCATGTCTGGATTATATTCA
>NW_026550718.1:0-731 GCF_027596085.1 Anoplopoma fimbria | reverse complement strand
TACTTTACAGCATCTGTTTTAGTCATTGACATATATCAACCTTTTCTGTCTTTTAGAATGAGGTTGAGGACTCAGTGTTGGACTAAGTCTGCTTGTATAAAACAATCATTCATTGACTTGTTAGGAAACCTTTAAAAACCAACGTAATCTGGTAATTATAGTATTCAAACACAGGCTGAACAGCCACCCAAAGTGCTTTATTTAAAACATTTAAAATAAAATAATGAAAGAAAAAAAAGCTAAAGAAATGCAAAATAAAATAAATGTAAATCAGTACAATGATATAGAAAAGCCCAGTTATTTACATTCTAAAAGCAATATTATTCATCAGTACATTGTTGAGTTTAACAGATACCAGTTAACACATTTATATTTCTCTTTAAGAAACATTACCATAAAAAATCCACATTTTTAACAGTGAACTCTACCAGTTAATGTTCTCACTTTATATGACAGACTGAGTGGCAGAATGACGCAAAAGATGAAGAAATTACAAATCACATCCAGATGAAAAGAAGTTTACACTACACATTACCACTAAAGATGTACATTTGTTAACATGAATGAAAATACATGTTCATCCACCTGTCAATTTTTTGTTTAGTCTTCATGTCTGGATTATATTCACTTGGTGGACATAATATGGAAAGATTTATTCAATATATTTATTTTTAGATGGCACTATTCATTGTTCAATGAATTGCCGATCATTAAAAAGGATCAGACAGTTT
>NW_026550717.1:0-667 GCF_027596085.1 Anoplopoma fimbria | reverse complement strand
TATTTTGTATATGGTATATGGTATTTGGTATATGGTATATGGTATATGGTATATGGTATATGGTATTTGGTATATGGTATATGGTTTATGGTGTTTGGAATATGGTATATAGTATTTGGAATATGGTATATGGTATATGGTATTTGGTATATGGCATATGGTATATGGTATATGGTATTTGGTATTTGGTATATAGTATATGGTATATGGTATATGGTATATAGTATATATGGTATATGGTATTTTTTTATATGGTATATGGTATATGGTATTTGGAATTTGGTATATGGTATATGGTATATGGTATTTGGTATATGGTATTTGGTATTTTGTATATGGTATATGGTATATGGTATTTGGTCTATGGTATATGGTATATGGTATATGGTATTTTGTATATGGTATATGGTATTTGGTATATGTTATTTGGTATATGGTATATTGTATATGGTGTTTGGTATATGGTATATGGTAATTGGTATATGGTATATGGTATATGGTATATGGTATATGGTATTTTGTATATGGTATATGGTATTTGGTATATGGTGTTTGGTATATGGTATATGGTATATGGTATTTGGAATATGGCATATGGCATTTGGTAAATTGTATATGGTATATGGTATTTGGTATATGGTATATGGTATTATGTATATGGTATATG
>NW_026550716.1:0-719 GCF_027596085.1 Anoplopoma fimbria | reverse complement strand
TAGTATGTTTGAAAAAAGTCATAGGATAGTATGTCAAAAAGTTGAAAAAAGTCATAGTATAGTATGTCGAAAAAAGTCTAAAAAAGTCATAGTATAGTATGTCGAAAAAAAGTGAAAAAAAGTGAAAATATAGTATGTCGATAAAGTCATAGTATAGTATGTTGAAAAATGTCTAAATAAAGTCATAGTATAGTATGTTTGAAAAAAAGTCATAGGATAGTATGTTAAAAAGTTGAAAAAAAGTCATAGGATAGTATGTCGAAAAAAAGTGAAAAAAAGTCATAGTATAGTATGTCGAAAAAAAGTGAAAAAAAGTCAAAATATTGTATGTCGATAAAGTTATAGTATAGTATGTTGAAAAATGTCTAAATAAAGTCATAGTATAGTATGTTTGAAAAAAAGTCATAGTATAGTATGTCAAAAAGTTGAAAAAAAGTCATAGTATAGTATGTCGAAAGAAAGTGAAAAAAAGTGAAAATATAGTATGTCGATAAAGTCATAGTATAGTATGTTGAAAAATGTCTAAATAAAGTCATAGTATAGTATGTTTGAAAAAAAGTCATAGGATAGTATGTCAAAAAGTTGAAAAAAAGTCATAGTATAGTATGTCGAAAAAAAAAAGTGAAAAAAGTGAAAATATAGTATGTCGATAAAGTCATAGTATAGTATGTTGAAAAATGTCTAAATAAAGTCATAGTATAGTATGTTTGAAAAAAGTC
>NW_026550715.1:0-1881 GCF_027596085.1 Anoplopoma fimbria | reverse complement strand
GAAAAATGTCTAAATAAAGTCATAGTATAGTATGTTTGAAAAAAAGTCATAGTATAGAAAAAATTCTTAAAAACGTCATTGTATAGTACGTCGAAAAAAGTCATAGTTTAGTATGTCGGAAAAATTCATCAAAATGTCATTGTATAGTATGTCGAAAAAAGTCACAGTGTAGTATGTCGAAAAAAATCATAAAATCATTATAGTATAGTATTTTGAAAAAAGTAATAATATAGTATGTCGGAAACATTTATAAAAACGTGATAGTATAGTATGTTGAAAAAAGTCGTAGGGAACATCCCAAGTCTCTTATTTGTAATTTCCTCGCTCCTCGATTGAACCGGAAGTCGTTCTGCGACGCCATATTGACGGCCGTTCCAAAGCTCTTTTTTCAGCTCTGAGGAGCGAGGATAGAGGATCTCTGAGGAGCCATGAGCGAGGATGCACAAGAGCATCCTTCCAGGCAGTGTTGCCACCTCATGTTCATCAGTTATTTGATTAGACGCTGCAGCCGATCATACTGATCTGATATAGCTCATCACCACTGGAGTTATACCAGAGTGAGGACAGATCACAGATTGAACAGATTGAAAGGTCAAAGAGTTGGAGAGTCTGTCTGTATGTCAGTAGAAACACTTTTTACATCATTTATTGTCATTTCCATTCAGCCTAATAATTCCTGAGTGTCGGGTTTGATGAGTTATGTAATTCCAATTTACCCCAAAACATTGAGCCTAATCAATTAATTCCAGTGTTTCGGAGAAACCATAATCATATTCTGGATTATTTAATAATGACATCACAATCCGAATTTCAAAACATACAAATGTAAATAATTAATAAATAAGACAAACGCATTTCGCCGGGAGAAATCGGTCCTGCGCTTATGAGCAGGACACAGAACACAGTATAAATACACAGAACACAGTATGAACACACAAAACACAGTATAAATACACAGAACACAGTGTAAATATACAGAACACAGTATGAACACACAGAACACAGTATAAATACACAGAACACAGTGTAAATACACAGAACACAGTATGAACACACAGAACACAGTATAAATACACAGAACACAGTGTAAATATACAGAACACAGAATGAACACACAAAACACAGTATGAATACACAGAACACATAAATACTAAGAACAAAGTATAAATACACAGAACACAGTATAAATACACAGAACACAGTATAAATACACAGAACACAGTATGAACACACAAAACACAGTATGAACACACAGAACACAGTATGAATACACAGAACACATAAATACTAAGAACATAGTATAAATACACAGAACACAGTATGAATACTCAGTGCAGTTTGTTAAACAGGTAACAGGCTGCAGAGAGAAATACATGTCTACTCTGGCAGTGATGATTACTTTCGTTTTATTATTAATATTAGTACAGTGATGATTACTTTGTGTCATTATTAATATTAGTACAGTGATGATTACTTTGTTTCATTATTAATATTAGTACAGTGATCATGTGTGCAGACAAAAAATCAAAAGTCTCTCCAGCTGTTAAAGCCAACTGACAGTGGATCCAGCTGTGATCAGCGGCCGCCTCCATCAGAAACAGATGTCGCTTCAAGTGACGCTTCAGAGGAAAGGACGTCTAATTTCTCTTAAAATACATTTCCTCATTTCCTCTCTCCTCCCATGGTTTCCTTGCGTCTCGCCATGCATCCCTGTTGGGAGGGACTAAGATGCAAATAAGGGAAACGGGGATGCAATCAAGAGACTTGGGATGTACCCAGTGTATAGTATGTCAAAAAAGTAATATTTTTGTCGAAAAAAACCATTAAAAAGTCATAAAATAAATCATAGTATGTCGAAAAAATCATTAAAAAGTCATAGCA
>NW_026550714.1:0-1652 GCF_027596085.1 Anoplopoma fimbria | reverse complement strand
ACTCGCCTTATCAAGTTTAAACAAGTGACAAAAAGTTAAATCAACTCCGACAACTTAAAAAACAATGTCGAGACAACTAGACCATTGCAACTTAACAAACTTTCATTACTGAGTTGAATCAAAGGCGGTCTACAAGTTGAGTTGAATTGTATTTTCCAGGCCGCAGGTGAACTTTCATTTGCAAGTTTAACTGGCTTGAAATGTTTTACAGTGTGTGAACAAACAGAAGAGAAATTATTTATTTATATTTCTGTAAAATGTTTGTTTCTCTGCATTCTTGTGAACGGGTTAATCTACCTCCTGGTTTCCTTTCTTATATTATTAAAGTTTTTACAAATTGTTACATTAAACATCATTGAAATAAAAGTGATTTAACAAGCTTATCACATTAAACATTCACCTCATAATTCTTCCCAGAATTAACTAAAACTTCTAATATTTTTTCTTGCTACAGTGTTTTTAATACATACATATATTATGTGGGATTAAAAACGTAATAAATCCGACAGAAAGCCACCAGCCATTTTATTATTTCCTTATCTATGGGATTAAACAGCTGCTGAGGATTTTTCCTGCAACAAAGTGATAATCTGTTGATCTGAAACCACATCTGAAGTCTTCAAGGTTTCTGTCCATTTTCAATTTTTGCATACTATTTTGGTGTTTTGGGGGATCTGCTGCCTCCTGCTGTTCACTCTGCAGTCTGATTTGCTGCCAGCTGTGAGCAAAATCATTGAAACCAATGGAAAGCAGCTTTTTGAGCAAAATATTATGAGCAACACTATGAGAAGCATTGGACGGATCTACAAAGAGTGCAGCACAAAGTTGCTGTTTATCAAGCCACTTAAAGGGCCAGTGTGTAGGATGTAAGGGAATCTATAGCAGAAACGGAATAAAATATTCATAACTATGTTTTTATTAGTGTATTATCACCTGAAACTAGCTTAGATTGATCCCCTACCAACTGGCAACACAGGAGAAGTTCCAGTTGGCTGCAACATGCAACCTCGTCACTAGATGGCGCCAAATCCTACACACTGCACCTTTAAGTGAAATAACTAATATCACAGTGTAGAAATATTCTGTTACAAGTAAAAGTTCTGCGCCAGAAGCAAAAGTACTCATTACGCAGAATGGCCCATTTCGGAAACATTTTTATTATTTTATTGGATTATAATATTGGAACATTAATGTGTTCATGGGCTGCACGGTGGTGTAGTGGTTAGCACTGTCGCCTCACAGCAAGAGGGGCCTGGGTTCAATTCCCAGACAACCTTCTGTGTGGAGTTTGCATGTTCTCCCGTGTCAGCGTGGGTTCTCTCCCGTTTCTCCGACTTCTCCCACAGTCCAAAGACATGCAGCTTAGGTTAATTGATGACTCTGAAATTGCCCGTAGGGTGTGAATGTGAGTGTGGTGGTTGTCTGTCTCCACTGTGTCAGCCCTGTGATAGGCTGGCAACCTGTCCAGGGTGTACCCTGCCTTCGCCCATTGACAGCTGGGATCGGCTCCAGCACCCCCGTGACCCTTAACTGGATAAGCGGTTACGGAAGATGGATGGATGGATAATGTGTTCATCACGTCAAGGTTGCAGCTGTTGAAGGTGGAGCTCATTTTAATTAAATTTTAATTTAAAACATACTTCTGAATTTAT
>NW_026550713.1:0-11333 GCF_027596085.1 Anoplopoma fimbria | reverse complement strand
TCCATCCATCCATTTCCTTCCGCTTATCCGGGGCCGGGTCGCGGGGGCAGCAAGCTAAGGAGGGTCCTCCAGACGTCCTTCTCCCCAGCAACACTTTCCAGCTCCTCCTGGGGAACCCCGAGGCGTTCCCAGGCCAGACGAGATATATAATCTCTCCAGCGTGTTCTGGGTCTACCCCGGGGCCTCTTACCAGTTGGACGTGCCTGGAAAACCTCTAAAGGGAGGCGTCCAGGAGGCATCCTGATCAGATGCCCGAGCCACCTCAGCTGGCCCCTTTCGACGTGAAGGAGCAGCGGCTCTACTCCAGAGCTCCCTCCGGATGTCTGAGCTCCTCACCCTATCTCTAAGGCTGAGCCCAGCCACCCTACGAAGGAAGCTCATTTCGGCCGCTTGTATTCGCAATCTCATTCTTTCGGTCACTACCCAAAGCTCATGACCATAGGTGAGGGTTGGAACGTAGATGGACTGGTAAATCGAGATCTCCGGTCGAATCTCATCCACTCCTGGCGCTTTGCCGCTGAAGAGCTTTTTTTAACTACCTCAACGACCTCCGCTTAGGCATAAGTGACGAGTCTTCCTCAGCCTCGCACTCTGCCTCTTCCACAGAGGACGTGGTTAATGGGTTCAGGAGTTCCTCAAAGTGTTCTTCCACCACCACAATATCCCCAGTCCGGTCTGCAGTTCTCCCCTGCTGAGCACAACCTGAGAAAAGCCCTGTTTCCCCTTTCTGAGTCGTCTCACGGTTTTGCCAGAACTTCCTTGAGGCCATCAAGTTATCTTAAAAGGAACTTGACAATTGTATTGATACACTACTGCTGTCTTACAAACTACACATGCTGACACAACAATTTGAGGTTCTTTAGGCCTGCTGCCTTCTCTGCTTCTTCTCTCTCCACCAAAGTCTGTGTCTTCCTCCTGAGATAGTAGCCCAACCTGATACTGATGATCTGATGATCACCGCTCTTATCTGCTTGCAGTCAAATACAAGGTGATTGCATGAATTGCCGATTCTTAAGAGGTCATAGCGGTTGTAAGCTAAATTTGTCTTGTTTCACTAGAGCACAAAATGTGGATTAATAAGCTGCTGACAATAGTCCCCAACATATTTCCTCCTGTTTGAGTAACATTTAAATAAAAATGACAGTTACCAGCTACGTTTGTAAATTACAGAGACTCTTTAAAACACTGTAAAATTGTGCACCATTTTTCAAAGTTTCTTCAGTTGGAAGCAATGGGCTTGGAGCTGAGAGAATCAAACAGGTTAGGGGAAGTCAGAGGATATTGAAAGACACATGGTTGGTTTTTTGCATGCGCACTAGCAGGTGGGTCATTCCTGCCAACTATTGTACTGATTTACAGGAGTCTGTAATGTGTAATGTGACAAAATATGCAGAATTGCACCAACAAGACAGGGAGAGGGAAGTCTTCTAGCAAGTAAACAATGCAGGTTTGAAAATATTCCAAAAAATAGCTTTGTAAATGTTGCATGAGGAAGGAGACCCCAAGGATACATGATACATTTGGTGAGTGACATTGTAGAATAACAGAAACTTTATTTGTTTACAAAAACTCCACAATGAAGCTTTAATTTATGGTCTTCGTCAGGATGTGAATGCCAGTCTCCTACATAAGTCAGATGCACCACAGACCTGTCAACTGGTTCATCCAAACAGAGCCGTTACCCCAAAGACTGACCTCCCCAAAGTGCATCCAATCAGGATTCTGGCTTTGACTGGACGCTTAATAAGTTATGACAGCAAATATTTTACAGTAGAGAAGAATGAAGGAATGAAGGAAAAGTTCAGTGCGTCTTTCAATTTAAGTTTTGTAACTCTAATCTCATTCCAGCGGTTCTAGTGTTAATATATATATATATATATATATATATATATATGCTAGGTATAAAATCTAAAGCATGGCAGAAAATAACAGAGAAGATGGGGAAAAAGGTGAGAAAATGTATATTGCAATTTTTAACAATTTTTAACATTCTGATGTACGATGGAGAAGGCCCAGATTAAATGCTTTCTAATGCTGCCCATCTATGCACTACCTTTCGCAAACTATTAACACTTGTGCATTTGGTGCGAGACTAGTAAAAGGTTTGGTAAAGTTTAGGCACAAAAACTTCTCGGTGGATTTTAGGATATGCAAAGGCGTATGGAAATATAAAATGAACAGACATATAAAACACAATATATTTATATATATATATGTATATATTTAAATTTTCAAGTTCTTATTTTTAAGATCTTAAATTGATGCCACGAAGGCTGCAATATCATCTATTATCTTTATTTAATGTTTTATTTTCTTTATTTAATGTTCATTATCTTTATTTAATGTTTTAATTTCTTTATTTAATGTTTCATTATCTTTATTTAATGTTTTATTCTCTTCATTTAATGTTTTATTTTCTTTGTTTTATGTTTCATTCTCTTTATTTAATGTTTTAATATCTTTATTTAATGTTTTATTTTCTTTATCTAATGTTTTATTCTCTTTATTTAATGTTTTATTCTCTTTATTTAATGTTTTATTTTCAACAAAGTCATAGCTGTAACAACCTCTGCTAAACTCTGAAGGGAGAACCACTGTATTGCTTTCTTTCGCAGCCATCTGATGACACTGTTGTCATAACCAAAACTGAAACAGATAACCAATCACTACTCTTCTCTCTACGCATGCTGAATCTGCCCATGTAGATCACTCTGGGAACCCACTGCGAACTGACTGATCTGCTGCACCATAGTGAGAGCGGCTGCTGCCATTGGGTGTTCAAATTGAGGATAGAATTATCTATAAATTTGGATTCATTAGATTTATTTTACCTGCTCTGTTCTAAGCACATAAATCACTGCTAATGAGCTGAGAGACCATTGTGAAATTGACAAGCTTTGGGAACACCTTGAGTGGTCAACTTGCAAAAAAGTGCATTTGTGTTCAAAAAGAGGGAATTGTAAGACTGTATTAGGGGATGTCATCTGTGTTTATCCTGATTTTGTTGATCAGGCACTCAATAGACTTCATCAACAGGCTTGGGGCATAACTGATTATATTGAACAGCATTACGTAATTAGGATACAAAAAAAGGTAACTGTATTCCATGGAAGTAACAGAAAAAAAGGGCATAATCAGATGAACAATATATTTGGTAATTGCAAGCAGGATCAGAATGTTAAATACATGTTTAATAAAGAACTATATAGCCTATAGGTTCCTAGATGTACACACATTACAATAATTAGGAACAAAAGTCTCACACCGCAGAAGCAAAGCTGTCTGTGTGGAGGTGCAGCACCATAAATTACGTTTATATGACATAATATCAATATCACAAATATAATTTTCATATGGTGAGGTCATGATAAAATATGATGAAAGACATTCAGAGCTTCACTCAAAAACCTCAATCAAAGCTTTTTCTTTTTCTCTTGTCTTTATTTGCATATTTAGTATCGAGGTAATCCAAAACTAACGCAAATAATCCGATAACAAAACTTTTAGTTTTCGACAATAATTGTATCGGATTACAGTTCACCAAACTGTTCAGTAGACACATCGTCCGATAAATTTGTAGCATGGGGCTAGAGCAAAGGGCCCGAACAGAGCCTGTCTGCTCCTGGTAAATTTTCTAAATCTGTATTACATTTTTTTTTTAAATAGATGGCTCAGGGTGAGTTAAAACCCTGCAGATTTAGACAGCTGGCAGTTTCTCAGCTACCCGACAGTCCAGGGAGAGGATGTGTCATCCAACAGCGCAGGATCAGTGTTCTGGTCTACTGGCAAAAGGCTCTTATTCATCTTCTGACAGATCATAGATATCCAATCTATGTACAGAATGTTATGGCCGTCATGGCAACAAGCTCAAAGTGCTGCTGGCTAGTGCTTTCGGAGGGCTCGATCATTTTTCTTTGCCTGCATTACTTTAGCATTTAATCGGGGTAGTTCTGTAACAGTGAACTAACCAATCAGAGCATAAGTAGCTCACTTCTTATGCTTCATAAGAGGTGTCTCCAATCAGGCCATGCAGGGGTGTGATATCCCATGTGTTGTAACGAGTAAATCAACTCAAATGAAAACAGTGGTCTTTATCACTGCACTGCAGTGTTATTACACTTACATTTGTTCTAGAAGCCCAGTGTTAGATGATGCTACCAGTCCAAACCATCCCATCTCTAAAATGAAATAATGGGCCTGCCTAATGAGAAGCTGACATTAAGACGGATGGCAGTGATTGGCTAATGAGTAAGTCCATTAAAGAGGATGATTGGCTAGAAAGTAACAAAGGAGGATCAGGAGAGGAAGAAAATAAAAAGGGGAAAGTGGAGGTGGGTAAGAGGACAAGAAAGCGAGAGGAAGAGAGGAGGAAAGGAGTGCAGAGAGGGTAGGAGGTGGGGTTAAGGGGAGAGGAGAGGTCGGGGGTGGTGGGAAAAAAGGTGGAGGTGAGCAAGCTGTTGGAAAATGAGTGAACAAAGGAAAGGAGTTTCACAGCCATATACAGTTTTGACAAGATTCCTTGTATGCACTATTAATCTAGACTTTATTATGGTCTTCATGTTACTTTTGTTTATCAAGAACAACCGCTGCATTCACATCATTCCCTGAATATGAGGTAAATCATAACACTCGGCAATGCCAGCCAGCCTCAACGGCATCTTTTGTCTCATTGTATTGATAATGCTAATAAGCAAAAGGATACAATTTTCATAGATATTAATGAAATCATAAGGCTCAAAAGCATTATGGCTTTCTTTTCAGAACAGGTTATGCTATTGATTGAGTATTACATCTTACACCACTACTAATAAATTGGAAACAAATCAGCAGCTTTGAGTCTTGCTGAACTAAAACTTGGAATCACATTTTGTCTTTGGACAGTAGAAGGCTATCTGTTCTATCCTTACAAGGAAAACATAAGGACTGAGCTGACATGTGTCTGTCATTTATTAATTTGGAGCGTGAGCGTCCGATAAAATTGCCTTGATGGTCATTGCAGTGATAGACGCATCTGCTGTTTAAATGATGAATCTAATTCGTCAAGCTGTACCAAACCATTTTTCATGATTTCAATAAAAAAGCAGCTATGTCAAATAATTATGGTTTAAAAAAGCTGGCTGGTGACCAGTCGATTGAGCCCCAAGTACCTCTTTTTAATAAAAATACTGTTTTCATTCACTATTTTTTTTTTCTGATTAAATCAAGTCACTGCCATTAAAACTAAACAATAATCACTTCTTGACAGCCTACTAGAAAAGAGAAGAGCATTTGAGCCACTGGAAAACACAGGACATCTTGAGTTTAATTGCGTGTGGCTTAACAGCAATCAAAAACAGGTAAAGTGGTATTTTGGATCATTGAGGCCCAATAACGCAGTTTGCCATTGAAGCAGCTATGTACCACCATGATGTAAATGTAGCTGTTGTTCGATGGTATAAATGAAAACCAGTTAAAAGTGAATTGTCTAAACATTGTCTATGACTGTGAGGTTAGGAAAGTTTTAGCCATCAATCATCGCTCTCCTACCCGTGTTAGATCTTGACACTCTCAATGCCGTAAACGTTGTAGCCCTCTTTATAGGTGGCGTAGTTTGGCTGGTGGCTGGGGGACAGCAGGTTGAAGTTGGGGGCGTGTTGAGGAGAGGACAAAGTGTGTGTGTAGTTTCCTGTGTGCTGGGGGACGACAAGGTGTTGGCTGCCACCTTCATAACAAAAATAAAGTCATTGTTATTACTATACTGATTGTAACAATGATGACTCTTTAGCCGTATGACTGACTGTTATGACTGATTCATGTGACAACAATAGTTTGAGTACTGATAGCACCAATAGTAGATCACTGCAAAAGCAATATGGGTTTGCATTACAATAGAGTGTGAGAGAGAGAAAAGAGAGAGAGAGAGGCCTTTTGAGATCTGTTTACAAATGTGATAAAAATCCTGTTACTTTGTACAGTAAATGGCAACAGCATGTGTGTACTTCAAAGCCCAAATGTAATGCTGCAAATAATGAAAGAATAAAAAGATGACAATTACATTATGACTGAAATACACTTAATTAAATTGCCTCAATTAAAAAAAAAGGGAAAAAAATAGGAAATAAAAAGAAATAAAGGTGATATGCGTCTTCTGAATTCTGCAGATTGTGCTTGCAAAAATATCAACTTCTGTTAACCCTGAAAAACCAGCCAGAATAATCATAAATAACACTATAAATAAGACTAACATTGCTGGGACAGACCCAGTGAGCTCATATGTGTTTTGAGCTTGACATTTAAATGTCTAGCTGAGACCGCCATTTGTAAGGTCCAAAAGTTATTAACAAATACCCGATGAGGAAATGTCTTTTTCTGTAAAACAACTGCAGGCTTTAAAACCTTCACATAAAATTTCCCATTGGCACCATTGAGCATTTAGCAAATATTATATACTAATAATGTAAATATAAATAGTAATTTCAGTGGAAAAGCTTTAAACAAATCCTCTGTACACTACCAGCTCAACACCAAACAGCAGACAGGCAAAGTTAGATACAAGCTGGTGGACATAGTGCAGCATTTAGCAGCTAAAGACACAGATATTTCACTCAGGATTTACATTCATCAGGTGGACAGAAACACGACTCATACTGGCAAATATCAAAACGCTGAATCACTATAAATTTGACAGTGTTTACCACAAACCATTCAACACCTTAAAATAGGCTCCTGTGTGGAGCACTTGATCAGTGAAACAGCAAGGAACCTTAACTGAATGACTGCCAGAGACTGAATGAGCACCAGAAAAAGACAACATTGGTGGTTGACCAGCAGTCAGTGGATGGCTGGAGAAAGTAGTTTGTAAATGCTTTGAAGCAGACACAAAGCGAGTGAGAAGATGAAAACATCTGTCTGGATATAAACTTAGGACAGTAACTTCACAAATAATGTTGAAATGAAGTGTGGAGTGATGCTTCTGTAGCTTTTATGCACTGATGACATCTTGCGTCTAGTATGGAGGTAAAACTCCTAGTTGTGCATTTCAGATTTCCTTTACACATTAAGTTGCTAGTTTATTAGGTCAACCGAGCTGCAACTAGTACACTCTAGTCCAGCAGCCCTAGAATAAGTCCTACCTTCATGAAGGCTTCTACGGTTCAGTTTTTGTTTTAGAGAGGTGTTAATTAAACTTAATGGTCATGAGGCTGGTGTTTGTGCTGCTGTAGAATTGAGGGGTGTTTATAATATTTTTTACGACCACCTTGATCTAAATAGGATGGACAATATAAAGTATAATGCAATAAAATTCAACAGCATCACAAACTACAAAAATTACCATAAAGGTGTACCTAATAAACTGGCATCTGAATGTAACTTAATTCAATAATAATAATATCATAAAGACACTGGCATACTATTTCTTACATTACATTGAATGAACTTCTATGTCGTATGAATTTCACATATATAATTTAACATTAACTTTTTTTTCTGGTTTTCTGACCGAAAGGCTTTTGTTCATTTGTTTTTGTTTCATTAATCATCACACAAATTCTGACTCAGTATTTTTAGTGAGAATCCTACACGAATCGGATTTAAAACTAATAATATTACTATAATACTAACTATTTTTTATGATGGAAAGTGAATTAAAATTTAAATTAGCATTTGAAAATATAAGGTACCTTCATTTTTTTGGCCTCTGCGCGGCTCTTGTAGCAAAACTCCACCAGCGCGACCATCATGGCCAGACCCAGACCTCCAACCAGGATGTAGAAGACTCCTGCTACGTTACTGAGAGACAGGGCGCTGGTCTTCTCCTAGCACACACACAAAGGCAAAAAAGAAGGCAGCCAGCCAGAGAAAAGTGTTAGTGGGGTGTTCGCATGTTAAACAGACAACTAACCTAATGACTGACACACTGTCAAACCTGTCATCTAAACACATTTAACTCATCATAAATACTGATTATTCAGGGTTTGGACAGCACAGAGTCAGAGACAACCAGGCAAAACCTGACCTGTACATGCTTAAACCATTCTTACCCTTTATCAGTTTGTCTATGTGTACATATGGGAGTACCTTTGTATAAAGTGTATTTCTGTCTGTTTGACAGGCAAAAATTTCTGCCTGTTTGATAAAAGTCAGCAGTTACCTTGGAAAGTACAATTTTATTATAAGCGCTAGAAACCATGGAAACTGTTGTTCTATTTCATTTTTCTTGAAAGCCAAAAGCAGTGCTTAACACTGGATGTTATCCTTCCAATCTGACCTTGGATGACGAGGGGCAGCCCTGCCTACATCCCATTTCATCATCATGAATGCAGGTTGAAACTAAAAGCTTAGAATTAAAAAGCAAATCCTTGTAGGGGCTTTTCCTCCCTTATTAAGCCTCAGGGCCATATAACATGGTGGCAAAAACCTCCCTCGGGGGGAGACGCCAGCCAGCGGTAATAGAGACAATGCGGGGCAGATATGGCACTGTAGTGGTGGACCTGGTGCCTTGGAGTCCTCAACTCATTGCCCTCTCTGGTTCTCATTGATGGCTACAATGGCAACAAATACCACACCCATGGCCACATCACTAATAGGGGTAACGCTAAAAATACTTCAGCAATGGCAACCACAAAGTGCTGTTGGTTGGACCGGACTGGCCAGGGAGGGCCTGGTTTTCCATTGATGAACAGGCTTCTGGAGGTCCATGGTGCCTGCCCAGGAGACGAGACCTGCTGTCCCAGCTAGGGGTTAGGGTTACTGGACCTATAGGCCCCAAGGACGTTCAGCAGAACTACTCTACCCAGTGAGGGCCTTAAGGCATTTTATACAGGGCTCGTAGTGCCTTTTACCCTCTGATGGCTTGTTTGCCTGGTGTTGGGGCCCCAGGAAAGGGCACATCCTGTCCAAGACAGAGTTGGGGAGGAATACAGGTCTGCCTTTGCCTCTCAATATTAGGGGCCATTCAATCAGGAGTGTCCCCACTTCATGAGATTTGTGCAGCAGCTTCCCTGTGCATCTTTGCCTCTTCTTTTAAGGATCAATGTAGCTGCTCCCCAGGCAGTGGCGGTAGCGGTCTTTCAGGAACTATCTGCTCGTAAGGCCAGTAAGATACTGTAAGGCCAGTAAGATACTGGCCTTACTGGATTCTTTGTGACTATATTGGTAATAATCATCCAGTGTTAGGCACTGCCTCTGTTGGTCAGGAAGAATGAAATAGAGCTAGTTATGTATGTAACTCCAGTTCTATGAATACTGGATGAGTGTTCTCTGTCCCTTAGAATCTTTGTGAGAATTCAGTGGACATCTTTGATGATGATGTAGACTCATGAAAGTTGAGCTGGCATACATCATCCCAGGTCTCATGTGACTTTGTTTATAAAAATAACTAGTTAAGTTTGCAACAGCGATAATGGCATCCCAAAATATGAGCGCAGAGGACGTTATGGACGAGGATACATTTTACAGTGATTTGGCTGATTTGAATATTCTGCCGTATGTATTAGAGTGAAAAAGTCTTCATCAGTGAATGGGGCAGGCTTAGTTGTCATCATGTGACCCAAGTGTGGAAATTAGGTTGACGCTCCACACTTACATGTTGATTACACCTGATACTTTCATTTAATGAAGAAGACTTTGAGATGCGACTGAAAGACCTGAAATCAGGTAAGTGGACCTAAGGGCTTTGTTTTTCAAATACCAACACAGTTTTATCCATGCCAGCAAAGTTCTGTCTGAAAGAGAACCCCTCATGGCTAAACACCAAAGTTTCAGCCGCCTGCCGAGAGCTTTAAGCTACAAAGGATTTTTTTTGTCGCCAGAAGACCTGCCTGATGGACCCCGGAACCAAGCGCCATCTATGCATCATATTAAGCTTAAAGATTGCCTTGAGCTTGAGGTTCCAGGAGTCAAGGGAAACAGGGCCAAGGAGATGAATAAATAAATAGATCTAAACAAATATATATCATACAGATGCTTCATCCTGTAATGAACATGTCGCCTCCTGTGAGGTCTGCCAGCTGTTTAAGGTTGAGAGTAATATATTCAGTATAAAAGATGATAGGCTTCTTTAAAAGGGTCTGATTGCAGCCTTTGGCAGAGCAGATACACCCATGACTAAACCCACAGAAATGGAGGAAACAAAAAATAAAATAAAATAAAATAAAATAAAATAAAATAGCCTTGGCTCAACATGCCTACCCTCCAAAAAGTCCTTAAAGTATAGACATGGTTATAACTTTCATTACCCCACATAACACATTACCTTTTATATAATATATAATGTGTCTCCAATCTCCATTTACAACTCTTACTTTACAGACATTAAATTGGAAACTCTGTGTGTCAGTATCAGGTTTCAGACTCTTCTTATCAACATTATACTTACAGTTTGACTGTTAAACCTCCATGCTCTAACCTGGATATGGCCTTAGCATTAAAAACATCCAATACTAAGCTGTACTTGACCATTCTGTGCAAGATGTGTTTCCTACAGGTTAACACATATGAACATGTGGAACTACTGTAATCTTACAATAAGTGCAGCGAACTGATACGAATACAATAAGTGCAACAACTAATACGAATGCAATAAGTGCTACGAGGAAGGCTCAGGGTAGTGCTTCTTGAAGAGGTGAGTTTTCAGCCTGCGCCGAAAGATGGGCAGTGACTCTGCTGTCCTGACTTCATTCCACCACTGAGGGGCCAGGACAGAAAAAAGCTGTGACCGGGTGGATCGGGCCGCAGGGACCTCTGAGCGACGGGGCAACCAATCGCCCCGAGGCAGCAGAGCGAAGTGGTCGGGCGGGGGTGTAGGGCTTGACCATGGCCTGGAGATAGGAAAGAGCTGTTCCTCACTGCCCTGTAGGCTAGCACCAGAGTCTTAAACTGGATGACGAGCTCTTACAGGGAGCCAGTGTAGAGAACGGAGAAGGGAAGTTGTGTGGGAGAACTTGGGGCGATTGAACACCAGACGTGCTGCAGCTTTCTGGACAAGCTCCAGAGGTCTGATGGCTGACGCCGGGCTCGGCAAGTAGTGAGTTGCAGTAGTCCAGGCGGGAGATGACCAGAGCCTGGATGAGCACCTGCGCCTGTCTCCTCAGTGAGGAAGGGGCGAATCCTCCTGATGTTGTAGAGGAGGAATCTGCGTGTGACCAATGCAATGTTTGCTGAGAACGACAGTTGGTCGTCCAGGGTCACACCCACATTCCTCACAGTCCGAGTTGGCATCACCACGGCATCATCAATGGTGATGGACAGGTCTCGGTGCGGGCAACCCTTCCCCGGGAGGAACAGTAGCTCGGTTTTGTCCAGGTTGAGCTTCAGGTGGTGTGTCGCCATCCACTTCGAGATGTCAGCCAAGC